>NC_034596.1:48149854-48174874 GCF_900095145.1 Mus pahari
ATCAGTGTACTGGAGATAGGGCAGTTGCCTAGCATGTATTAGGACTTGAGTGCAATCTTTAGGGGAGATAAAAAGGCAGACAGACAGAAGACAGACAGACAGAGGAAAGGCAGACAGACAGAAAATAGATAGGTGATAGCTGGGTGATAGATAGATGATGGATAGATAAATAGGTAGATAGATAGATGGATGAATGGATAGATAGATAGATGATAGATAGATAGATAGATAGATAGATAGATAGATAGATAGATAGATAGATAGATAGAAAAATAGATTAGCATAAGGACAGAGCATAACATATAATGAACATTCAGAAGTGCTAGCTAACAACAATTTATAGAAATTGTTAGATATTTGGTTAGACTTTGAAGGACCACTGTCATCCAGATTTAGAAACTAGACTCAACGTTCTATATACTACAGGACAAAAACATGTATCACCTTTGTTCTCACAATGAAGATCTTTGTTACAGGAGTTTACTGAATCTATCAGTTCCTAGAATTCTCTTATATCACCACTGTACTTAATTTTCATCATCCTCAGGGTGTGCCTACAATCCAGTTTATACTATGCCTCACCAGCAGGGACTACAGCGCTGAGGTAGATCTAGCTGCTTGGAATCCAGGAATGGTCAGCCTGATTGCACTGAAGATGACTAGTTAGGTGACATAGCTGATGATGTAAGGTTTTAAGTTAGGGCTCTACAGAGACAGCATCTGCACCTGATCTGTGCTTGCCCATCGGATAAGCTGTCTTTGGTGCTACAGTTATTGCATTCTCTGTGTTACCATAAGTGTAAGTGTGGACAGTCTATGAGCACAGGCATGAGGAAGGCTCACTAAGATAGCTCAGTTCTACCATATTTGAATGGTGAATGCTGTTTTGGGTCAGGCTTTTGAGGATTCCAAAATATTCTTCTGCATCCTAGAAAACGACAGGTCAGAGTCCTCATGCGTCTGATACACCAATGACTTTTTCATTCTTCAATGCAAAAGAAGAGCCCATTTAGAATTTCTTTTGCAATTATCACCTATTTGAATTCTGGTCACACTTATTCTGTTACCAATCTAGCTCTTTTTTCCCCTATTTAGAAAAAAATAAATAGCTGTGTTGAGTTACTGTTTCATTCTTACATTAATGAGACAAACATGATTTGATGTTTAATATGACAATAATGCCTTTCTTAGCTTGTCTTCTGAGATCTGTATTCTCTCTACATTACAGAAGGAACAAAGAGGAGAAGAGGAGAGAGGGGAGAAAGGTAGACAGAACCTCCATCCTCATGAAGGTGAAGCAGGCATTGCCTCCTTCCTCACATGTAGTGAATAACTACAGGTTTCTCCCCAGGAGGCATGAGTGACTGTGAAAGTCCCTGAACACCCCCTATCTTTGTTTCCCGTGGAACACCGTTTTATTCTTCCCACCTGTTATTCTTTCTACCCTCCTCGCCATTAACTGTATCAACCTGCTGGTTTGATAACTACATCAAAATGTAACTGAATAGGTATTTCTGTAGATTACATATACAGGTTATCAGAAGGAACAAAGGAAGTTGTGTCAATGTGTCAGTATTATCCCTGTACAGGGAAATTTTATGCATAAACCATGGAAACTCAACTGATGTCACCTTGCTGCCTTGGAGAGTCTCTCCCCTGTCCCTCAGAGCTCTGTAGGACCTGTTGGAGAGAGCAGCCAAGAACACCACCAAAACACTTGGACGGGTATGGACACATTTTGCTCCTTTCCCCATTCCACACACATGCAGACATGTAAATACACATATGCACACACTAAACCACACACATATGCACACACACATGCACACACATATGCACACACACACACACACACACACACACATACTTGAACCACAAATACCACTGACCACATCTCCATTCACTAAAATATTTTTCAGCCTTCTCTGTCCCTCAAGCTCAGCCCAGAGTGGAACAGGTCCTCAGTTCTAGAACTTAGGAGACCAAGACAGGAGGGAATGCTTAAATCCAGGAGTTCAGGACTCAGCTTTTTTAAAGCCACCTTCACCTGTCTGTGCAAATTAACACCCCTTCCTGCTGATTCTTTTGGAAGCTATCCTGTGAAGAAGCAAAGGCAACAGGCAAAATAGTGAGGCTAGTGGAGCATGAGTGCCAACAACTAGATCTAGATTCTGCTTCAGTAACAAGTTATTTATGTTGGGATAACTTCTTTCCAGGTCAATTTGCTCATGGGTAATAAAATGTATGTTGATGGCTTACATGTTCGATATATCATGTTGATATCTGCTAAGTATGTAGAAAGTGACTGACAAAGAGCCGGACTTCAGCTACTGCGAGCTCCCAGTAGTGTTCCACTTCCCATCCGCTCTGTGTTTCATTTAATATGGCTCTACTTCTGACGTGCTTTTTAATACTAACTGAGAACTCTGGGTTTCAGCTTGAACATGTGATTTCTTTCTGATACTCTCTGGTTTACTTTTCATTGTCCAGGGTCCTTGGGTTGTGTAGAATTCTTGTGATAGCATACCAGGTCAGACAGGAAACGAGAAAAACATACCGACAAACATACTGAGAATTCTCAGACCGAATTTGGAGAATCAAAATGTTGAAGGTTGAAGTTGGATGCCAGGGATGCCAATATGTGATGAAGCACCAAATGCATTAATTCCCTTGACTCTCTGAACACTAGGTGGGGAGAGGTGAAAGATCACCTCCCCCCATATAGCAATCTCTTCTTCTCTATCATTCTGAAGACGATTTTGAAGTATTGGGTCAAAGTGACTTACCTCTCCAGTCAGGCCTGGGACGAGAACAGGAGTCTTAGAACTGGCTGTGTAACTTGAGTGCCTCATAGGCTGCAGAGCTGAACTTGTTCATTAGCCTGCAGACAGAGATGGGATCTCCTATTCCTTAGATTGCTTCCTTCTCTGGACCAGCAAGCTCTCCTGCTGTCCCTCCTACCTCCCAGCCACAGCTTGGCAGTCACATTTAGACATTCTTCTTCTCTTTAAACCCTAAATGATGGTTTGCCCAAGAGCCAAGGGTCTTCAACACTCTGACTCCTATCACGACCCTTTATACTTCTAGCTGGTCTCTTTCCTTCCATGCCCACAGTCAGCCATCCCCTCTAGGACATTTTTCCTGAGTTTCCCTGAGCTCTGGGTGGGAATATTCCACCCCTCCCCCCACTTGCCTCCCCATTTAGATCTCTAACCCTCATTTTAAGCTCAACACTATCAGATCGGAAGTCTTCGTACCCTGGTCAAAACCGGACCTCTCACTTCTCACCAGAACGAATGGCATCATTATTTCCCCAGCTCTGCAGACCCAAAGCTAGCCTTCATCCCTGGTGTTTCCTTCACACATATTCCATACATGCATACAGCAGCAAGTTCTGTCTCTATCTGTTCAATATGGATCCCAAATCCAAACTCCTCTCAAGGCTTACTCTGGTACCAATCTAGTCCAAACCACTATCATATCTTACTAAAATGGTCGAAATGCCTTCCTGATTTGTCTCTGCTCCCATCTCTTTTCTCCCCAATCCTAAAAAGGCATTCAATGCAGCCACAGGGGTGGTATCCTTTGAATGGAAATTACATCAGGTCACAGCCCTGTTATAACTCGTCCACTAGCTCCCATGCCTCCCGTCTCTCGGCCCCTTAACCAGCTGAATTCTTACTGAATCTGCTCTCTTTCTGTGTGCAGTCCTTATCACCGGACCTCCACATAGTCTGCGCTCTCTCATTATGGTGGTTTGGGTATGTTTGGCCCAGGGTGTAGCACTATTTGGAGGTGTGGCCTTGTTGGAGAAAGTGTGTCACTGTGGGAGTGGGCTTTGAAACCCTCCTCCTAGCTGCCTAGAAGAGCCAGTCTCCTGCTGGTTACCTACAGATCAAGATGTAGAGCTCTCAGCTCCTCTAGCACTGTGTCTGCCCACACACTGTCATGCTTCATGCCATGATGACAATGGACTGAATCTCTGAACCTATAAGCCAGTCCTAATTAAATGTTGTTATCCCTTATAAGAGTTGTCTTGGTCATGGTGTCTCTTCTCAGCAATGGAAACCCTAACTAACACACTCATCCTTCAGTCTGCTCAAATAAGCTCCCTTTAGAGAAACTTTTCTAAAATAACCCAGGACTCTGCAATTCCCCAGTTCCTTGTCTTGTTTTTATTTTTTCCTCTATATCTAATGTAGCCTGAATTCTTCATAATTTCATACTTTAACGGAAGACCTGAGAGCACAGAGATGTTGTCTGTCTTGTTCCCTGTTTATCCATGACAACGTAGCAGTACCTGGAGCACAATGAACACTAGGTAAGTGTTTGCCAGGTGCGTGAGTGAGCAGGCATAACTAAGGCATTCGGAGAGAGTTTACCTTGCACTGAACTATTGAAGCATATAAAATGACATAACATACTTGGTTCAGGTCCTCATGTTTTGTGAAAAATGCAAATATTCACATATATAAGCATTCAGAGATGTGACCATGTTACATACATGAGATGAATAGTTCTATGTATTAACCTGGTGGGATCATGGATATTTAGTCAAACATGATTCTGGATGCTTGCCTAGGGGTGCTTCTCAGATAGGACTATCATTTGTCGGTGGACTTTGAGTAAACGAGATTACATTCCATAAAGCAATTGGTTTCATGTAATCATTTGAAGATATTTGATAAAACAAATATGAACCTTCAACAGTAAATGACCTTTGAGCATAAACTATTCTTTCCTGAGTCCTGCTTTGGATTTTTTTACTCTCCATTTCTAGAAACTCCTCACACTCCACTTAACACAGACACAGACACAGACACAGACACACACACAAACACACACACACACACACACACACACACATGCAGGTCCTGCTTCGAGGCAGAACTCACCTACTGTGGGGTACTGGAGGGTGTTGCAACACATGTTCATGCCTCCTTCTTACTTAATTTGGAAAATTAGTAATGACCTTCAAGGAAGTAAGCCAAGAAGCATGTCTGTAGAGGAGATGCTGATAAAAGAAAAACACAGGCTTCCAGGCTAGGCACACAGTGTTTTCAGTGTCTCTTCAGGAGAAGAAGTGCAGGGTTATACGAGAAGCTGAGCTCTGCCTGGTGGTCTTGCCTTGCATGAGAGGTGCAACCTAGATATTTTATTTGGCAGGCCTTGCATTACAAGAGTCAAGCACTGTCACACACTCCCTCTCAGCAGAGGTCACAGAGAGCCAGATCCAAAGAAAAACACTATACATATTCATTCCTCCTGCTGGCAAAGCTCATGCCCTCCCTCCCTGCAGAGTAGAATCGGGAAGTCTGACACAACTCCAGGCTGCAGACACCCCCAGAAAACAGCAACCAACGTCCTCCTGAGGAGAGACCTCCTGCAGCCTGGAGCCGTCCAGTCAGCACTCACTCTGCTCCGAAACCTGTCAGGCACCCGTGCTGCTCCAGGCTGTTATTTTGACATTAGCTCGACACATTCGCATGTCGCCCTCATTGTGTGAACTCCTACTCAGTGTTTTGTAATAACAGCAAAGACATCAATATTTAAAAACAATCAAATGTATGTTTGGTTTAAATAGGCAGTGGAACCACAATCACTTGAGAGGAGCCTACATGTATTTGCTCATTAAATGTAATTGCAATTAACCACTCATATTGGACATCTCTCAGCAGTATCTGTTTACCACAAAGAGTCAGGCATCTAATAGATCCAGTCCTACTTTTCTTTTAAAATATCAGAGTCTGGGGGTCAGAGAGATGGCTCTGCAGTTAAAAGCACTTGTCACTTTTGCAGTGGATCTGGATTCTCTTCCCAGCACTCACATGACAGTTCACGACCAACCATCTGTAACCCTGGTTTCAGTAAATTGATGCCCTCTTCTGACCTCTATGGCACCATGCATGTACATGTTATACATACATCTGTGTAGGTAATATATTCATATCATACCATATAAATAAATAAATAAATAAATAAACAAATATATGTGTGTGTATACATACACATGTATATATGTGTATATGTATACGCATGCACATTCCTATACACACATACAAATATGTGTATGTAATGTTATAATATTATCTATATTTGTATATGTGTATGTATATTTGTGTGTATATGTATATATAAATAGTGCATATATGTAATGAATCCCACTGACTTCTCAATTCAATGTCCAGCTTTCATCATCAGTTAAAGACGATCTGACCAGATCCAATAGATGGATATTTTCACAAATACCTTTAAACTGCAAACACCTCAACAGACTTCCGCTGCATGAAGACAGCCATACATTTTATTTCAGTCTTCCCTTAAGCAATGGAAGATGAGAAGTTACAACAGATGTCTATGGAAATGATTGACGGCACCCAATCCTACAGCATATTTCTTTAAGGTCCCTAGGTTTTACAGAGTATATTTCCCCTGAGACACTGGTGAGTGAAAGCCATCTGGAAGCTCTTACATGGGCTGAATCAGCTTACTAATGTTGTGTGAACCAGTTTAGCCCTCATCATAGTGTCACGGTCAGAAGCATGAAATAAGATGGGGATAGTAAGGAAGTCAGATGGAAAATAGTGTGCTGGTTGCCTAAATACAGCCTTTGGCTTCTTAGAACTTCTTAATTTGTGTGTACCTAAGGAGTAAGGATTCCTGCTGCTCTCTCCATGGCCTGGTCCTGGAATCAGGCAACTAGGGAACAAAAAAAACAGCTAACACAGAACAAACACCAGATACCCACAAAGAAAAGCAGGAATTGAGTAGGCTGTGCCCACTCTGATGGAGGCACCTACTATGCAGCCCCAGAAACTCAGAGCTAGTCTCAGTGGGAGAGCTCTGTAGGTCAATCTCAGGTTGCAGTCACCTGAAAGGAGGAAGCCATGGTTGCTAGTTTTCCATACTCAGGGGTCAATTATCCACAAACATTCCTGTCTGGACCCTAAGGGTATCCCTCTGAGCCTCACCCAAGGGAAGGCTTTGCCATTGCTGTGGTAAGAGGCATTGTGGTCCTTGTGTTCATGTCAACAACATATCCACTCAGGATTTCCTATGTTCCTCTCAGTGCCCCCTACCATTTATCACCAACTTGACCAATGTCCAAAGGCCCCAGAAAGGTCTGCAAAAATATGGTGATCTCTCCAAACATCCTAAACGCTCTTAGACTCCAAAATTATTTTTCCCATCCCACCCTCCTAAATGCTTGCATTCTTCAAAAATCAAGTAAAGATGGTAACCAGCTTGTGAACTACATTTAATATTTTTTTTAGATTTACTTTTATTTATTATATGTAAGTACACTGTACACTCCAGAGAGGGAGTCAGATCTCATTAAGGATGGCTTGAGCCACCATGTGGTTGCTGGGATTTGAACTCAGGACCTTCGGAAGAGCAGTCGGTGCTCTTACTCACTGAGCCATCTCACCAGCCCTACATTTAATATTTTTAAATCCTAATTGAAAACATAGATCTAACTAAAATAAACATAAATATGCATACCAGGTTTTCTTTCTTTCTTTCTTTTTTCTTTCTTTCTTTTTTTCCCCCTATTCTTAATTTCATGGCATTATTTCAAACCAATAGCACTGTTTATCATATGTCAATCAAAACTGATTGGCAGTTTTCTAGCTTATTTTAATAAACAAGGAAAACAAAGCAATTATTATTTGATAGATGCTGTTTGGTAAATAAATGTGTTGAAGTGTGAGACTCTTGAGGGAAGAAAACTGACTTTTAAGCCCTTATGGCAACAAAATGACTTCTGTCTCCAGATGTCTGGAGGCCTCCAGAGAGTCACCTCATTGCATGAATCAGGTCAAGCAATTCAAGTAACAAGCTGGGTAATACCAGTCCCTTCTTGGTCCCATTTCTACACTTCACCCACACCACAAAAACAAAGCAAAACCAGAAGTGGCCTAGATATCAGATTAGGAGAAATGTCATGATATTGTCTTCAGAGTCAAACATAGGATCCTTAGAGCCATTTTCTGAAACATCTCTTCAGACAGGACAGAGGATGGCAAGCCACAGCGTGGGATGTACAAGCACCTGACTTCAAGAAGACTCTACTTGCAACCAGCTACTGTTCCTCCATGAGGAGTTTCTGCCCCATCCCTCCAAGTTCTTAATCCAGACTCACTGTTAGAAAGGCCGAGCACGGAAGCAGAACAGACAGGTGGCAGACTCACATGAAAATATTTAACTTCTAAATTTTCCTATCAGTATTTGGGCTACATAAGCGACTGTGCCTGGCTGCTATGGAGACTCACCAATGAAGAGAATGAATGCAACTATCTTAGAGTGCATCTCCGGAACCATGCGTGTTGACTTTAGTATCATCAAGTCCTTGCTAGTCCACTCCAACTTTTCTTCTACCAGGTCACTCATATTCCCCAGATCTCCTCCCACCCCTGTTCCTAGAAAATGTCTTAAAAACTTACTCAAGGTAGGGTGGTATCTCACACTGCTAATTCCAGAACTTGGAATGCTGAGATAAGAGGACGGCCAGGCCAGTCTGGGCTATTGGGTAACACTCTATCAAAAACAAACAAACAAACAAAAGGCAAATAAGTAAACAAAAATAAGAGTATTAGCAGTGAGAAGGTTTAAACTGTTGTTATGATTTTATAGGGTTGCATCCTAAAGACAATCTTTCTTGAATTAGATTTGAGATCCAGGTGCATCTATTAATGGCAACTGGCAGCCCTCTGCATTTTAACAATGTCCAGTGCTTGAGTGATCTTCTGGAGTCTGGAGAAGGAAGGCTCCTGGGGAAGGAGTCAGATGAGATCTGAGTCTAGCTCCATCCCTCTTCTCGCCATGTGCACACAAAGCTCAGCCTGGACACTGTTTTGAATCCCTATGAGACAGAAGTTGTTAACACAAGTACAAGGGGATCTGTTTGTACTTTTATGAGGTAACTATCTCTACCCTGCCTCAGATTTAAGTCTTCCTGGCCAGTCAAGACAGCCCTCCACTGGGGAGGTGGTCAGACTGGCCAAGTAGCATTCAGATAGGGCCAGTCAGGACCAATTAATGTCAAGGTTCTTTGCTGATAGATAAAACTATCAGAGAAGAATTTAAGGATATTGGTAGAGTGAGGATTGAGACCTATTGAACTTTTACTAAAACTTACTTCTGATAAGATTAGCCTCACAGAGTTAGAGAAGGGACTGAAGGAGTTGAAGGGGTTTGCAACTCCATAGGAAGAACAACCATATCAACCAACCAGATCCCCTCCCCCCAGAACTCCCAGGGACTAGGCCATCAGCAAAGGAGTACACATGGTTCCAGCTGCATATGTAGCAGAGGATGGCCTTGTCATGCATCAATGGAAGGAGAGGTCCTTGGTCCTATGAAGGCTCGATAGATGTCCCAGGGTAGGGGAATTGAGGGTGGGGAGGGGGGAGTAAGTGGGTGGATGGAGGGACACTCTCATAGAAGCAGGGGAAGGGAGGATGTGACAGGGTGTTTCTGGGAGGGAGGGAAACCGGGAAAGGGTTTGAAATGTAAATAAAGAAAATATCCTATCATAAAAAATATATATTAGCCTCACAATTGTGGAAAGTAGTGGAAGCATTAGATGAGATAGGCCATGTTCAGGGTGGTGTGGCCACAGACAAACAGAAGTTTCAGAAAGCCACTGGGTAGCCCAACTTTACACCTTGTGAGCCAATGTGGTTTTAGAAAAGCCCTTTCCTTGCCTGCGCCTTCTAAACAGGGCACATCATCAGTAACTGCTGTTATTAGTTAGCATGTATGGTTACATCCTATTTTTCAGTATTTCTTTATTTTATTTTTATTTTTTTTTAGTTATTTGATGGTATGGCAATAAGTGCCTTTGAAATTGGCATATCACTTTCCTTCTGCAGCGATTTAGTTGCCTGGTAGCAAAGCTTGAATCGAAAATAAAATAACTATGACTGTACATTGGCCCTGCCCATTAATGCCCAATGAATGCATGGCTCTATCAGTAAATAGCAAATTCATTATGAAGTGTTACCCCAGCTCTCACAAAAGAGCCACTTGATTCAGATCTGTTCTCCATCTCGGTGCCTGCCTTTGCGTGTCATCTACCTCGGAAGGTGGTGCTTGGAAGCCGTGTTAAGAATTTTAATCACAGATATTCTGTGCACATTGTGCAGAGAGGAGAAAAAGGGCTCCTGCCTTCCCAGACTCGTGTACAACCCCTGCCGTTTTCCTCACCTTGGATGATGTATTCAGGACTTAGAGTCATTTTTCCATATTATAACCATCTCTTTCACAGCTGGGGTGAAGGCAAGGAGAGAGAGTGTTAGATAGCTACAGGGAAAGACATAATTTAAGGGTCAGAACTCTTTTAAGATCAGTGTGGTGAGATTCGGGGTTCTTCTCTCCCATGTGTCCGGAAAAGGTTAGACTCTGGCTGCTGATCCTCTGCCCATCCTGCCTTGAAACCTGGCCCGCTCTAGCGGAGTTCTGCTAGAGCTGAGCTGCCGGCCCTGCCCTTAGAGCTATTGTCAAGTCATTTAAAAATTGTTGAACATAATGAGGATCATTTCATTTAATCCTTCCCACAGCACTAGGAAAAACAGGCACTGTGATTAGCCCCTACTTCACAAGGGAGAAAATAGGGACTTGGAAAGCTTAAATAGCCACAGCTATGGTCCCCCGGTAATAAGTGGACATTCCAACCCAAGTCTACGTACTCCAAGCCTCGGTGCCCAATCCTGTGTTCTGGCTTCCACTGCCCAGCAGCTCCAGGCAGAGGACAGGGACACACAAGAGCCCCCAGTCACTGACCCACCATGTTAGTGGCACCAAAACACAATTCTCTTTCCCACCCTAGGTCTGTGTAGGATGCTTTCAGAGCAGTCCGAGAATTCATGATTGCCTGTGTTCTGGCTCTAAAAGCTCTCTTCTTCTCAGGAAAGACTGGTTTGAACAATTCTTTCCTTCTCCCTGAGGATCTCTTACGGAAATCTACGTACAGTGACAAACTTAGCGAAGGTATCGATTTATTGTTTAGATCAAAAGAGATATAAAGTTTAAGATAATGGTTGTCGAATGTAGGCTGTATTGTGCTATATAATTTTTTTTGTTTTTTTGTTTTGTTTTGTTTTTGTTTTTGTTTTTTCGAGACAGGGTTTTCTCTGTATAGCCCTGGCTGTCCTGGAACTCACTTTGTAGACCAGGCTGGCCTTGAACTCAGAAATCCGCCTGCCTCTGCCTCCCAACTTAACCCCAAGAAGTCCCTCTAACTAAAAGCCAGTCTCTGCACCCGTGAGAACTCAAGCCGGTCCACACACTGGTAAGGGTCCGTATCTGTCACTGGTCTACCATGAACTGCTGCAGAAATAAAAAAAGGGAAACTTTAAGACAACTTGACAGAATCGTTTTATGTCTGTTGAATTAAGAATTAAATTTTAAGTTTTCCTAGAAATTCATTTATTAATCTAAGACCAAAATTTATAACAAGCAAACAAAAACTCTCAGGTCTTTGAACACGTGACATTTGAGGAAATACTGGAATCTGCATAGCCGTGACAAGCCAGTGTTTCAGAAGAGTGGTTCGGCATTTTAACTGAAGATATAGCCAAGGAACGTGTAGCCACAGTCACCCATGACCCCTGCCCCAGGGTTGGGGTTGTAGCATCATGTCGTCTATTTCTTTCTTTTATGGGTTCCCTGGAGATCTGTGGTGTACACGGTGTCCCTTAGAAAGAGCACATAAACCAGATGGTTGTGGCACATGCTTTTAATCTCAGAACTTGGGAAGCGGAGACAGGTGGGTCTCTGAGTCTGAGGATACCCTGGTCTCCAGAGTGAGTTCCAGAGAAACCCTGTTTCAGAAAAGGAAAAGAGAAGAGAAAGCACACCTAAAGAGATTCTCCAAAGAATGCCAATAGCTAGTGGTATTGAATAGCGGATGATTGTTAAGAGATATTTCTAATCAAATCATGTAAAGTGAGAACACTGAATATGGGAGACACCTTCAGGTGGCAGACTAGATAAAAAGGAGGTGAAGGACAGAAACTGCTCTTTGCTCATTTGCATCCACTCCTGCTAAGGATCATCTACCTTGTTGCTACACTCCTTCACTGACTTAGGTACAGCTTCTCTGGACTTCCAATATCGACCGCATGCATACCTTCTGGGATCCTCCAGCCCTTCAGCACCAGATTGGAACTACTAAGACATCTAGCCTCACAGACTGAACAAGTACCAGATTCTCAACCTGTCCAGCGTGAGACAGCCATTGTCTAACTAGCCAGACCATTGAGCAAGCCAATCTAGTGCGTTTTTAATAAAGCCATCCTATTTGTGACATGCCTCTAGAAAACTCTAACACACCAGCATCCTCCCTCTTTGGCATTCTGACCCCTCCTGATTGTCCCCTTTGTTTCCAAGATAGTTTTGTTTCTAATTGCATCACATCTGTACATATGTGGCAAGATAAGATATAGGACCCACAAATGATGGAAAAGCACAGTATGTATCTTTCTGAGACTACATTAATTCACTTTTTATGATAAGAATGACTACATGGGTATTTTTGAAACTTTTTTTTTTTTTTTTTTTTTTTTTTTAATGGAGTTTTTTTTTTTTTTTTTTTTTTTTTTTTTTTTTTTTTTTTGGCCACAGTGAGTAATCACCTGAGAGACTGACATCCATGATTGAAGTGTTCCAAGATCTGTGTTAGTCACTCGGGTGCTTCTGCATAGGTGTTCTCCCTTTATAACCCTCTGGTCTTATTTATTATGTTACATTTGACACAAGAAGCTCTATTTTGATTTTGGATCCTTCACCTTTCTTTTATGGCTTCTTTTGATGGCTGTTGTGCCTCTGAGTGATCACTACTCCTGATCAGTTTCCATCTTGGGGCCCAGAGTGATTACTACACAGTATTTCGTCCCAAACTGAATGAGTTCTCAAACCCTTATGGCCATCAAAGGATCAGACATAGAGGGCATCTCTGCAGGAGCTACACCAACACCTTACAGGGAATGAGGAAGAGGCCAGACCAAGGCGACACCTCTCCATATGCTTCCTCACCAAGGGCAATTTACTGAGGGCTAAACTGCCTTTCCTAACTAGAAGAGACAGAAAGCCTCTGTGTGCTTTCTCAGAGCATTGGCGTTTCCAACCCATCCCTGCTTTGACAGTTCACATTGGCAAAGGAAAAGACTGGCCTAGCCGATGTAGCAAACAGGAGCGATGTAGCAAACAGGAGCACTGCTACTTTTAAAGACTATGGCCCTGTCCTCTGGATTTGAAAGTCAGTGGAGGAGATGTGTTTAGCCAAGCAGAAGAACATTACAATCAACAAACGGAGCTTGTCTACACCCAGAACCGCAGCTGAATGCTGGGTGGGCGCAGAAAGCCGAGCTGTCAGCAGATGGACTTGTCCATGTCCTGCTGACTCAAGCTGACGGGGTTAATGCTCTATGCAGAAAATGCCCACTCCTTGCCTTTTCCCATTCTTTCCCTCAAGGAGAGAGCAATCTGGGGAGGAAGGGAGCACCCGGGCCGCCTGAGGAGCCAGAGGAGTCTGTGTTGGGGGAGCTCTCTGGCTTCAGAGGCAGTGTTGGAGTTCTGAGGGGAAGCCAGAAATAGAAGGAAGGAATAATGAGGAGGAAGGGCGGACCTCCTCTTCCTTCTGTAACCACCAGAGCCCTGCTGTTGTGAGCTTCTCTTTTAAATCGTCTCCGCAAAATTCAATTTGAAGAAAAGAGTCTATGGGGGGGTGTTTCCCCCCCCCCCCGAGTTCTTGTTTAACTACAGTTTTATTCCTAAACATTTTGGTTGGAAATCAGCAAGTTATAAGCCTATTATAGAAATGAGCTGGGTTTAAACTTTTTTTTTTTTTTATTTTTAAAACCCCAAACTTTTATTTCAGAAATATTTGGCTGTAGAAATGAGTCAGACATCTCGTTTTAGCTGAGGCATTTTTGCCAAACAAAATGAAAAGAAAATATGAAAATCACTTCGAGAGAGACAGAGAGAGAGAGAGAGAGAGAGAGAGAGAGAGAGAGAGAGAGAGAGAGAGAGATTGCGGCAAGGACTGCTATGCTTTTGCTAGAAGCGTTCCTTACAGACCTTAGCGAGACTTAATACTAAACACAAGGAGGAGAGTAACGTACTGACTCTACTACAGTTTTTCTTTGCATTTAGAAATTTAGTCATTTCAGTGGTATAGCTAAAATACTCGAATTCAGGAAGTTAAGGCAGGGGAATTGTGGTGAGTATAGGCCAGCCTGAGCTAAAAACTGTGGTCCAGGCCAACCTGAGCTACAAAATAAGACTCTGACTCTACCTTCGAATGAATGAATGAATGAATGAACGAATGGACTATTTTGTAAGTTAATCTTTAAGGTCTCAGTTTACAGAGGAGGCAGGCTTCCTATAGACAGAAACGAGGATCTCTAGAACCCTGGAGTTGACTGAGGTATGATATTGATAACATATAGAATCCTGTAAAATCCATTCAGAGATACAAGTAGAAAACAGGACTTTCACTACACAAGGTCTACAACCTAGAAATCAGACAAATCAGATGTGATGTGGCCATGCCCAGAGGTAGTCACTTCTTTAAACACATCCAGCTCCCAGAACTATGAGAAATAAATTCCCATTTTTTATGAACACTCAGTCTCGGGTAGTTTGGTACAGTGGTACAACCTAAGCACTTCACCCTGTGATCTGTGTGTCTACATTGAAAACATCGTGGCTTTATTGGTTGCTTCCTGCTCCCAAGTATGGGAAAAGAACCTGACATATGTCATCCTCTTTGATGTTCACAATTCCCACACTGTAAGTGAGGTAATCATCTCCATCTAACAGAAGGGAGATAACTAACATACAGTACAGTCAAGTATTTCGAGTCATCCATCTTGAAATACACGAAGGCAGATCTAAATCCCAGTTCTATGTGGTTCTAAAATACAAAAATACCAAATACTCATAGAATTCTTCCTGAAAGCTAACATAAATTGTCCATTGCAGCCTCCATTATTTAAAAAGGATTTAAACTCACCTTTTGAAAGTGCCATTTCAGAATTAGTCAGGGAACCATACAGAGGAAACAATTCCCCTAAATCCATTGTATAGAATACAACATTTCAGATGATTTTTAATTTTTTTTACAGGTCAGATTTACCCTCAGTAGAGAAGTATTTGATATTCTTAGTGATTTCAAAATAATATTCCCCTGATGTTAAAATAACTATGAGATTTTTTTAAAAAAAATAATTCAATGTCATTAAATTCAGTGTGTGTTTTATTTCAGTGCTGATTTTGAAGGAGCAACCGGCATTTGGGGGCAGAATCTCCATGCATTTCTTTTCAAACCCAGTATTTTTTTTTTTTTTTTTAGAAGCATGCTATTCAGTGAGTCCTGATAATCAACCAGTTCTCAGCTGCATTCCCACATGGTCACCACCCCAAGTGGAATTCTGTTCCTGTCCTCATAAACCTAGTTCATTGGCGAAAGTCAACTATCAATGGATGGAAAGATTAACCAGGAATCTGGACAATATCTCTTTACAATGATGTCTGAGTCCTTAGGACATTGCCCAGAGCACCCCAGAGCACAGTCTATCCTTTTCTTATAGATGGTGAACTGGACCCATGTTCCCTCAGAAATCATAGCTCTCTCTCTCTCAGTATGTGCCTCCAGGTTTTTCTCCTAAAGAAAATTTCTCTAGGGGACCCAGAAAGCCTGTGTACCTGCAGCTATTGAGCATTCTGATGAAAATTAGTATAAATTTGAAATTCCAAATCAGTATAGGATATCACTTTTGAGCTAAAATCCAACTGCGTTGGGAAGAGATTGGCATTTAAACAGATGTCAGCAGTGTTTTGGGAAATGTAAATTGAGGTGCAGATGGTGACTGCTAGAAGTTAAGAGCATCTGTGTTCTATGGGGAAAAAAAACTATATTTGTGAAAAAAAATTTTAAATAATAACTAAAATTCCCAACTTGATTTTGAAAGAAGACAAGAAAATATCCTCGTTGGATGGCACTGTTTGATAAGTTTCCCATCAAATCAAACAGGCTTGAATGTCTGCATCTTGTTTTTAACTTAGGCTAAAGATGAAGGCTTCACCCTTGCGCCTTTAGCAAGCCCAACTTGGAACAAACACAGACTCTAGCAGGATTGCTACCAGCATTGGGGAAGAGTTTTGATGCCTCTCTTCCCATCCAAGTTGACTCTCCATGTGAGCTCTAAGGAAACTATCAATTATCTATAGCATTCAACATCAGGGGCACTGAAGACACCAGCCCTTCACAACCATGACACTAGGACATATTTTTTAATTTTAGTTTTTAAAATGAAGATAAAAATATAAATACCTATCCATGTAATATTACTATGAATATTCAAGATACATGGAGCACACTTATAGTCTATGCTCAGTATTTTGTTTTTTAACTGTTAATAGTTTATTTATACTGCCAGAGCCTGACAAATACAGAGGCAGATGCTCGCAGCCAACCATTGGACTGAGCGAGGGGTCCCCGATGGAGAAGTTGGAGAAGGGATTGAAGGAGATGAGGGGGTTTGCAGCCCCATGGAAAGAGCAACAGTGTCAACTAGCCAGACCTCACAGAGCTTCCAGGGACTGGACCACCAACCAAAGAGTATACATGGAGGGACCCATGGTTCCAGCCGCATATGTGGCAGAGGATGGCCTTGTTGGACATCAATGGGAGGAGAGTCCCTTGGGCCTGAGGGTGTCCAATGCCCCAGTGTAGGGGAATGCCAGGACGGGAAGATGGGAGTGAGGCGGAGCACCCTCATAGAGGCAGGGGAAGGGAGAATAGGATAGGGGAGTTCTAAGGGGATACCTGGAAAGGGGAAAACAATTGAAATGCAAATAAAGAAAATAGCCAAGAACAAAAAAAAAGAAAAACAAGGTCTTGCGATATATAGCCTATACTGGACTGAAACGTATGATCCTCCTGTCAGCACAGATAGCTTTAATGTTATCTAGCTATTAGTATATAATAGATTTCTATATAATCCTAGGAGCTCAAGAGAGGACTGCTTCTAACTGCTCTACGCTCTCTTCCCAGCACCCATAGCTTCAACCTGTCTTGACCTAGGATGAGCAACAACCTAGAACTCTGCATCCTGAACTGGTAACCCAAGGTTGTTCAGACAAACGAAGGACCTTTACTCTTCTTAACCAACTGCAGGCATTTCTCATCAACAGAATCAGCTAACCAAATTTAAATAGTTAAAATAGTTCTGCTGCCTTGTTTTGTTACTGAGGAACCTTTTTTGGTAAAGAAAAATATGTATCATAAAATTTGCCATCTTGATAATGTTTAGTATGTTCAGTTCAGCTTTTAAATTAGTTCCTTTTTTTTTTTTTTTTTTTTTTTACAAAACACAGATTTCAGATCATCAGGAAAACCTTAGAGCCTAAAAGTTAGAGTCCGATTGTTGTCGTTGGTGGATTAGAAACCAATGTGCTTAAATGCTTTTCCTACTGAAAGACACAACTTACAGCCAGTCAGAAAGAAAGCGTCATAGCATTCTGCTCTCTCTCTCTCTCTCTCTCTCTCTCTCTCTCTCTCTCTCTCTGTGTGTGTGTGTGTGTGTGTGTGTGTGTGTGTGTGTGTGTGTGTGTGTGTTGTTTGTTTTTTCCCAGGGATTCTCATACTTAAATATTCAGATTAATCCAAATTTTCAATGAGGTTTCCCTTTCAAGAAAATCAAGCAACCAAAAGGTTAATCAATTCAGTCACATGAGAGAACGTAGGCACCATGTAAAAATCCAGACTCTCAGGTTACAGTTTAATGTGCTATACACCCTGCCTGATTGGAATGAGTTTATGCATTAGATCCCATACACAAATGGATGCATTTAGCTTCGTTCACAGCACATCCGCAAACTCATTTACCGGATCCATAAGCACTTGTAAACATTGCTAATGGAGTTTGCTAAATGAATATTATAAACGTAATCCAAATGAGCTCTCCATGGAAATTGCAAATCATATGAAAAATATAGTGTGTTTGGTTATAGCACATTTCGGGAACGGTATATTTTAGTTAATTGTGTTAGTACATTATACATGGCTAAACGTCAATGCTAACACCTAGACAAAAATTAGCTCTTCTTCCTTCTTGCTTAATGCCATTCACTGTTGTTGTTCATATCTCCATAGATCGTTTTCTGGAGCAATAAAGGAAACTATCTACACAGTGTCACTTGTATATAAACAGACTCCCTAGGGGGGTGAAATATGGGCCAGACTGCTACAGTCATGAAGCCACTGCTCAGGAGCTCATGTTTCTGGAGTCACTACTTGAAGAACTCCAACTCATTTTGATTATAGTCTCATTACCAGTTGCATATACTCCTGACCTACAAGATAGGTCCTTATAAATCTGCCGTTCACTGACTATACTGCAGGCTGAAATTGTTTTCTGCACACCTCACCCATCAAAGTTACAGCCGAGCAGACATCCATAGAGGAGGAGACATCCCCTGGGCTCCGCGGCTGAGAACTGGGGTGCTTCTTCTGGGGTCCAGCATCGCAGGAATGGATCACCCAAACCTCTGCAGCCCAAGTTTAACATCTGAAGCAGCCTTTTTCCTGAATGTATATCACTCTCACATTATCGTAAAGTTAAAAAAAAAAAAATCCTAGAGGCCAGGCCTTCATAAATAAGAAACTGTTGTCACCAAATTCAGGTTTACTCTTGTTTGAGATTGGGGGTGGGGGGGTCTGGCTGTGCAGACCCCATTTGTGTCCAACTCAGAGACTCAGGAGATTCTCCCACACTGGACCTTCTAGATAGCCCAAACTGTGGGTATGCACTCCAGCGGGGGGTTCTCAGGCCTGCTTCAAAGAAAATTCTGTCAGTGGCTATCTGCATACATTCCTGGACAACAGGTAGGATGGCAGCTTCTGTTCAACAGTTGCCCGAGAAAAGAGGAAGCGGCCTCTGTTGGAACATTTCCTTTCTTGATCTCAAGATGATTTTCAGCCTTAACTGTTTCTTTTCTTCATTAATACGACTGGAATCCTCACCCAACTTGTAGAAAATTTGGTCAAATATTTTTGTTCAATTCTTTTCAATAAAACTTGTTTATTTTATTTATAGATTTATTTTTTTTTCAGATTTGGGAAGCATTTTAAGGATCATGCATTGACCTGCAATTATCATTAGAGTAATACCAATAAACTTATAAGTGACATAAAAGTATTGATTCAACCCACGTAAAAATGCTAGTGGGGTTTTTGTTTTGTATTTTTTTAAGTGCTACCCACTAACTTTTACTTCCAACTGGACTTATGTCTTTACTTGGGGCTAGATGTCTTGATTACCAAAGTCCAGCAACAACTTCAGTATAAAATGTCATTATTTATTTCCTCCTTAATGAGAACATCCCAGATGCTATCAAAAGTTGTAAATATCTGTCATTTACATCACTGCAGGATTTTTGCAACAGGAGATCTTTAAATTGCACAGAAATATTCCCTTCATAATGAAGCCTATCCTATACAACCAATTAGTTTAACTGACCACCAGTGCACTTTTCTGTTTCTTCCATTCCATTTTTATGATGTGACAAAAAAAAACCATAATATTCTAGACAAAGATATGCTGTCAATTTATATAATGGCACCTTAATATCTTCCACATTATCCTCAGTCCTCTTCCAGTGACTTATTTTTAGCCCTGTTGCACATTGAGCAAAGCTCACGATCTTTTCCTTGGAAGGTCATGGCTAATTCAATACCCATCACTGTGTATGATTAGCTTAAATTGTTCTTTCAGGTGTGCATCACCTCACACTTGCCTGTTTCAAATTTCATCTTCATCACACCATCCAATTACCTAGTTTTGTTAAAGTCTTGGCTGGAGTCTCTTCTGGTCCTTTATTGGGCTGAAAATGTAGGGTCGTTGAATAATATCAGTCCTTTACTCAGTTCATTGCACAGATGGTTAAGGAATATATTCAACAATAAAGATCTTCCTAATATAGACATCCAGGGCATTCTATTAAAGCTCATTCTGCATCCACAACTGAACCTGACCCCTTATTACCTCAAGGCTCCTCCCTTGTCTTGTCAGACCCTGCTCTGACTTTTACTTATGAGGGTACAATGATAAAATTTCCTTATCAGCTGCTTGGAATATAGTTTATCAGAGTTCTTTCTGGTAAGGGTCAAAGAAACTTATGCACTCTCTTGACATTGTTCCTAGGATCAAAAACTAAGCAGCAACCAGTATATACAATCTGGCAGCCTGAGTTTCACAGGTGAGCTGTCTTATATTCTGTTCCCTCTTCTCCACTTTCCTCCTTTCTTCTATTGTATTAATGGAGTGTTTATTTACTTACATGTAACTCTTCTTGGTTTCTTTTAACAAGTTTCATAGTCTTTGGACTACCACCCACCAACCCTACCTCCTTTAGAGTAGCAACTAGACTCCCATGATTTTGAGATGGTTTATGATTCACACTAAGTAACTCATTTACTTCCTTATGTGGAAATCACTAAGACTAGACAGAAAAAAAAAAGCAAGGTTTTAATGTCATCTTGAAAAAAGGAAAATTTTTACTGTTGAAAGATCGAATGTGGAGTCAATCAAAACTTTTTCTTCTGAATATTAGACAAGCAAAGGAACAAGTTGTGTCCTAAACCAGTGGTTATTTTCACTCCTATGGTAGGTTCAACTATACATAACTTTCCAGCTGGAGACCCTTAACTACAGAAAACCAGAACCATCTCTCTGTGCAAGCTTTGTTATCTATACATATAAATTGTTCATTCCTGCGTGACATGCGTTAAACCTTGTCTTTAGCTATCTGGAATGTTTTGCTATGACCACACCTAACACAATCTCCTTCAACTTTACCAAGATAAATTCTAACATGACTTCCTGGCACTCAGAGGCAAATTATAGTTCATTTTGTCTCACAATTTACAGTATGAATCCACACAAACACCGTAGAGTGTATTAATTTTTTTAGATTACAGCAGCAGCAAAAGAAATCAAGAGAAGCAGAGGTTACCCAGAGGAGGCAATCCATTTCCAAACATGTATCACACTTCCAAGAAGCCCAAAATGACTTAGGATAATCTGCTTAGTGGCACAGACTCTTCACTAAAGGACATTCTCCTTGTCACCCTGGCCGATCATCCAAATGAGCAGAAGTCATGCTGGAAACCTAGCCTGACAACTGACAGACTACAGGGAGGTCCAGCTAAATCAGTGCCCATTAGGAGTCTGTGTGCAGTCTCTGTCCATGCTAGTTCAGAGCCCCATCCAGCCCCTTTTTGAGGCTCAGACAAATGTAAGTCTCCTACTTCAACTGTGATGGGTTTTCAAATCATCCCTGATATCTATTACATTTGTTATACCTGGGTACGCTCATTTTGCCATTGAACAAGTTGACTGTATCTCTGCAATAATCGCAACACACATGCATGTTAAAGAGAAAACTCATGTCTGAACTAAATAAAGTTCCACCTTCATGATCTCATTTTTATGTGTCCCGTCACCCTAATTCTAATGTATCTCTGAATTTCAGACGTCACAAATATTGTTAACCCACAAAGAACAGAAGTGAATACCTTTATTTTTCGTATTGTCTTTCCTTTGTTTTATCCACCTCTGTTGGGAGCATGTAATCATGTTGACCAACGTATTTAGAAGGTAAAGGGAGGCAGCAAGAATAGATATGTTTAGAGTTTGACTAATCCTCAAAAGCCTGGATAATCACTGAGGAAATTCACATAAAATCCTGGCTGATTCCACTCACCCTTAGCATCGACCTGGTCCCCGAAGTTCCTAGTTCTCTTAGAATTCTAGATTCAAATCTATTTAGTGAGAAGAAAAGCATTCCCCACTCAAAAATTACACTTTAATGATGGAGCCCTACAGAGTTTGAGGTATCATCTAAAAGAGATGGAAGGGAAGAAACAAGATCCTAAGTTAACGCCGGCCTTGCTGCTGGAGGTCATGGAACTAGAAGGTAAACTCACTTCCCCTTTATTTTAGCAGAAATTTGTCATTTTGATTTTGTTTCTAATTTTAATAGGAAGAACAAAGGATAGACTGTATTCTTACTTCCTGCTAGTCTACTTCTTTTTATAAGATTTGTGTGGTCATATTAAGGCCTTTTAAATTCTTTTGTTATTCACAAAGTCCATGTGCTTAATATTAGGAGAAAAATCTCTCTACTTATTCTTATTTATAATAGGTAATTTGACTGTCTTTTGTCATACTGATACATGAAGCTGCAGTAGTTTCAACTTATGAAGCTATTTTCCAGTGTTTACCAAACATTAAGTCACAACCCCAAAGCCCTACCCAAATTGCTCTTTCTATGGGAGCCACTAATTTCTCTCAAAATCAAAGAGGGGTTTATGAGTTGCTTCTGCTAGTCAGCTCTTGCCTAATCTGCACCATTTTAATTCTATAAATAAATAAATAAATGAATGAATTTGAGGTTATTAAAGTACAGAATGAAGAGGGAAAAAAAGGAAAAGTTGGGAAACGTTGCTGGTAGCCTTGATGAGTAGCTGAAGTGCACAAACTTTTGGGATTCTTAGAAATGCTTCCATTCTCATTTTCCTAAAACAACTTTATAAACTGAAACAAATTTTTCCTCAAAACAACAAGAGACATAAAATTGAAACAGGGAGAAATGGTGTAAATATAGTCATATGTCATTGTAAACTCATAAGAAATTCTCAAAGAAGAAAATAGCACCCCCATAGAAGCAGGGGGGAGGGGAGGGGATAGGGGGTGTGCAGAGGGAAACCTGGAAGGGGAATAACATTTGAAATATAAATAAATAAAATAACCAGTAAATTTTTAAAAGGGAATCTGTACCAAGAACATTAATGAAATTAAGATGGCATAAGAGAGAAAAATAGAAGAAGTAAATGGTAACTAGCTTGAGTCATTTGCTTCCAGTTTTATGAACAATTCCACTTCAATGCCAGCTCAGGTGTAACAGGCAGCCCCTGTTACCCACACACTGCATATCAAGGCACTGGACGGCATGAAGCATTCTAGGCTAGGGTCACACATTTGCTGCTCTCACGGCCTTGGTGTGGACTTCATCTCAGGAACAGCAGCATGAAGGGCACTTGTTGACTCACCCTGAAGAGCTAACCACTGAACAAGTGCAGATATCAGTCCTGATCAGAACAGTAGAGACAGAGTTAATGAAGGAAAGTCTGTTGACTGATCCTGTTACCTGAGGAGTTCCTTCACAGTCACCATACAATGCCAAGGAAATTGGAGGCCCTCTTGTGGTTCTTAAGTCTTTCTTAGTCATGTTTATAAAACAATTTAGGAATGTGCTCAAATGGAAGCACAAGAATAATTTTATTTAAAATAGACAGACAGACAGACAGACAGACAGACAGACAGACAGACAGACAGATAAAAAAATCTCAGTGGCTATGAGGAGGAAGAAGATAGGGAAGAAACAGAAAGCCTGAACACACCTTCCTGTGGGCATCTATCATCCTTCTAGCCCAGCTGCAACATTAGGTCTCACCCAAGCCAGAGACTTCACTCTCTTGACCAGAAGAAAAGAGTTTTCCTTCAGTGGTCCTTCAATGTCTCTAACAAGCCTACTTTTAAAAGCCTTACTTCTTAACATTGCATGCAAAGAAGAAACTTGCATGCAATATTAACTTCCTTTAATCCCCAGCACAGTCCAGAGTACTTAACCCAGTCCGCCTGAGCTAGTTTTGTGGAATCTTTGATCATTTTCTTTTGCTAGAAAGGGAGCAAACCTACTGCCCTGACTGGGGTCATTATTTTGCAAAACTCCAATTTAGAACTTAGTCACTTGATTAAAAAGCAACACTCAAGTACAGAGTCTGAATAGTAAATATTTCTATTCAAAGTGTGAACACAAACACGTTTTCTTAACAGTTTATCCACTCGGAAATATTTTTAGAGATGGGTAATGCTGTTCTTACACAGACTGCTCCCAGAGCAAAGAATGTGTGTGATTTCCTTCAAACCTCAGGAAAACCCAGAAGCCCAAAACCTATCGAAACCACACCACGCTCCCAGCATCCCTGGGCTCTTTCCCAAGCTGTCTGGTCATCTGACATTGTTCTGATCTGCAGCTTTTGTTCTGCACAACACCAATAGCAAGCCAGCTAATTTATTTATGTACATAAATTTTACTATTCAATAATAATATCATTTATATAAATATATATAACATCATATATACATATATATGTATTTAAAATATATCACTGAGTCCATTTGTACTGTCCATATACTCATGGGTATAGGGCCATCCACAGAGCTCACACCCTTAAAAAGAAACCAATGCCTTCCTAGAAGCCATCAATTTATTAGTAGCTCCTCTTGGGTGGGAACTTGTGCTGGAACTCGCTAGAATATTGAAAGTTTTTATCTTGTTCATGCCTTACAGCAGCAGTTATAAGAGTTGTGAGTTCATGAATTCAGTAACTTTATCAAGTTCAGAAAGCAAGGTTTTGTTCCAGACCTTCTGACCTCCACTTTTTGCAATCCCTTCTACAGTGGTCCCTGAGCCTTGGTAGTGGTGGTGGTGGTGGTGGTGGTGGTGGTGGTGTGTGTGTGTCTGTGTGTGTGAATGTATACATGTATGTGCGTGAGTATTTATGTGTGTGTGAGCAAGTGTACATGTGTCGTCAGTGTGTGTGTATCTGTGCGTGTGTGTATGTTTGTGTCCACATGTGTGTGAGCATGAGTGTGTTTGTATGTGAGTGCATTGTGTGTCTTGTGTGATATAGAAGCCTCATTGGTGACTGAACACTCCAAAGACACTTGTTCTGTGCACTTGGATCAGGTATTGAATTCTTCATTAACCAATGTCTACTTCATGTAAAAAAACTTCTCTGATTAAAAATTCAGGTGACAGCAGATGCCGGCAAGGTTGTGGAGAAAGAGGAACACTCCTCCATTGCTGGTGGGATTGCAAGCTTGTACAACCACTCTGGAAATCAGTCTGGCGGTTCCTCAGAAAATTGGACATAGTACTACC
>NC_034596.1:48175732-48176811 GCF_900095145.1 Mus pahari
GGGTATGGGGAACTTTTGGGATAGCATTTGAAATGTAATTAAAGAAAATAAATAAATAAATAAATAAATAATAAATAAATAAAACTTCTCTGATAAGGGCTGAGAGCTGCACTAATCGATGGGTAGAGAGATACAAATGCAGAGGTCAGTTTGATAGTATATGCACTTAGCAAAATAACCAGAGCAGGTTCACCCCTGAGGCATCCAGCCCCCCAAACTTAAGAGTAAGGATAACTGGAACCTTCTTTTAAATAAGTATGAGTAATATTAAGGTCCATGGCAACCCCCAAAGCTTAGTGGAGTCAAGAGAATGTGAAACTTCCAGATATGACTCTGTGACATCATACGACCCTCTCTAGGTCAGGATGGAGGGGATGTCCTGCCCCTGCCTGTCAGTAGCATGATCAGAACCAGGGCCCAGATCCAGATATGTTTTCATTCTGTGACTGTATTAAGCTTCATGCAGCCAACTCCCATGCTGTAGTTTCTCAGGAAAAGCAGCAAACAAGGAGGGGAAACGTGCAGGGTACACACACTGAAAAGGCAGTCCTGCCAGGTGAAGGCCCCAAGGTCTGTACAGAGTCATCAGCCCCGGTCCATCCGCGTACCATTGGACTCAGGTTTATTGTCACATAGACTCATTGTCCTAATACCCACTTAATGCCAAACAAACACAAAACTGACAGAAGGATTCAAGTCAAAGGCTGTTCTTATCGTCCCTGGTTAAGGTCACTTTCATGATCATAATTTAAACCTGACTGTGATGGTGCATAAGAAAATATGTCAAGTTAATTAAATACAGTGTAACTCATTAAGGAAATAATTGTGTGTCAAGAGGAATGGTCACTCCATCTCAGGTGGGATGTTCAATGCATCTCAAGTGGGATGGTCATGGCATCCCTGGTGGGATGGTCACTTCATCTCATGTAGGATGGGCACTGCATCACAGTTGGGATGGTCAATGTACCTCATTATGGATGGTCCTGGATGTTTTGAATAAGGATCTTTTTGCATTTTGCATTTTGATTGTTGTGTCCATGTTTCTCTATGGAATCTTCTGCACCTGAGATTCTCTCTTC
>NC_034596.1:48177393-48199531 GCF_900095145.1 Mus pahari
CCTCCTGGCTGAAGATGTAGGCCCAAAACGGGGGCCATCCCAGAATATGTGTCCCCTCTGCAGTTTGCACACTCACCTGCACAGACTAGTCTCTGAGGGACCCTGAACACAATATGGCTCTCTCACCTGCTCTGGCAGACAGAGCCTTCCCGGGTGGCCACCTTTCCTCTGGAGGGGAAGGTGCCAGGATATCTGGAACCCGAAACAGGGTCTGACCCAGAAGCTGTGTTGCTTCTGTCTGTCCTAGAAGCTGTGTAACTTCTGCAGTCCACACTCACCAATGCAGACTGGAGCCTGGGTGACCCGGAGTAAAGATGGATCCCTTACCAGCTCAGGCAGTGAGAGCCCTCCCGGGCGGACACCTCTCATAGCATACTTTCTTACACACATTTGTGAGCTGTTTCTTCTCCTTCCTTGTTGAATGGTAGCACTTACTGAGTGATTAGGAAGTAATGGGCAACACTCTAAACTATTTCAGGTGTGCCCAACGTTTTGAGAATCCAACATGACATTTTTACCTACAGACGTCACATTCAAGAGCAGATGAGTTACCAAAACTACCGCAAAATAATCTAGTATTTTAAGCAAGTTAATGTTTTTGTGCTAGGTACTCATAACTATGAATGTCCACATGTGGGCCACAGCTGATATGTCTGCCTTTATCTTTCCAGTAACTATGATTATAATTGGTCCCACTTTGCAGAAAATTGCATAGAAATACTATTAAATTTACAAATTTATCGTAAGTTATATTCTTAATGATGGTAAACCTGAAACTCAACCTAAACCATTAATTGGAGACTAGACTTGTTTGCCACAGGTCCCTATAGCACAGAGAATTCTAGAGCTGTAGCAAAAACTCATTCTATTCATTTTAAATATAAAGCATCTCATCTTGCCAATGTAGGTGCTGGAATAAGAAAACTGTATTATTTTCCTCATTAAATGGAGAGAGAATTTTCTCTTTGTTGTTGTGACAAAGCCCTGCCTGATGCCAGCTTGGTAGGAAAGCAATTATTTCATCTTAAAACTTCCGAGTCGTACTCTCTACCACAGAGGGATGTCAGGTCAGCAACTCAAAACAGGAGCCTGAAGCAGGAACTGAAGCAGAAACCATGGGGAAGTTCTGTTTACTGGCTTGCTCAACCCAGGGCTACCTGCCCAAGGATGGCCCTCCCACATCAGCCATCAATCAAGAATTCCCTCTACAAACATATACATGGGTCAATATGAAGCAAACAATCCCTTAGTTGAAGTGCCTCTAGTTTCTGCTGAGTTGGCAATAACTAACCAGTACAAATACCAAGTTCCGAGTTGTTTTCTAGAAGATTCTCCTCTGTTAGTCAGCTTTTCCTCTAAAAGTATTTCTCTTTTGCTCCATCTACTGCCTCCCCTGCATTCTCAGTAACAGCATCTGGAGATGGACCTTGCTTTCTTGCTGACTGGTATGCATTTATTGTGTCATGTATGTATATGTCTTCTTGAGTGCATATACATAACATACATACTTAACAATGAATATAGTTGTGTATTCCAAATTTCAGAGGTTCATATGCAATAGTTCTGTCACCAGAAAGAGTGACTCTTATGGGGGAAAATGCTGGTGAGCAGGTTTTTTCATTAAGCACAATATTGTTATCTATGTAGCTCTGAGCTTATATGAATCCCTTCCCTTTCTCAGTCCTATACATCATGTAAAGCTGGTTCCCTGCCTTCACACAATGCCAGCCTTTATCCACTGAAGCAGTCAAATCAACCCTTAGAGTGTTCTTAAAAGCACCAGATGCCCAAAAGAAGAGCACTTGAATTACTCTGTGTATTAGAACCTGCTGTACATCACAACAAATTATTAACAGAGACCAAAAACTAGGGCACTGTGTGATCTTTTAACCGATCAGAAACTGCCAGCTGAGAGTACTTCTTGATCCCTTTATTATCTCCCAGGATCTCATTTCTACCACCTAAATGAGATACCTACAGGACTCTTGGATGCAAATAACTTCTGGCCTAGAACTCAGCCATCTTACTTCTTTTCTTTAACAAAGGAAGAGAAGGGTCATTTTAGCAAGCTGACATCTCCATTATCCAAATGAAAACATTAATAACAAGAATGATAATAATAAATGAAAGAAAACAAAATTTCCTAAGTAAATATTTAAATAACATTTTTATTAGAACTCTCCTATAAAGAGTATTGAGATATTGATGGTATCAAGACAACTGAAGAGCTTAGGAATTAATATGTATATCATGTTTTCTTTTGGAACATAAATACTCTCAATAGCTTTCTTTTTCTCATTTTTGTGAACTGTCCTTTATATCCAAGACCTATTCTTACCTTGAGAAAACTTCAGATTGTGTTCAGTTTGGTGTGATTTTTAAGTTGTTTCAGGCCTTAAAACTATATTTATATTTATATTTATATTTATTCACATCATTTCTAGAAAAGAAATATAGCCACAGGAATGAGTAACTGATCTAGAATGACTATTAAACTATAGTACATAAAATATACATTATTGTAAAATGTAGTAAAACTTATATATGAAAGTTTTAAAAAATCATACAACTATCACCTAGCAGTTATAAAAAATGCAAGATAAAATTGAATTTTTTATTCGATATTTTCTTTATTTACATTTTAAATGTTATCCCCTTTCTTAGTTTCCCTTCTGAAAATCTCCTATCCCCTCTCCCCTCCCCCTGCTCACCAACCCACCCACTCCCATTCCTTGCCCTGGCATTCCCCTATTCTGGGGCATAGAACCTTCACAGGACCTACAGTCATTCCTCCCATTAATGACCAACTAAACCACCCTCTGCTACATATGCAGCTAGAGCCACAAGTCCTACCATGTGTTTTCTTTGATTGGTGGTTTAGTCCCAAGGAGTCTGTGGGTGCTGGTTAGTTCATATTGATGTTTCTTTCTCCTATGGGGCTGCAAACCCCTTCAGCTCTTTGGGTACTTTCTCTAGCTCCTTCATTGGGGACCCTGTGCTCTGTCCAATGGATGACTGTGAGCATCCACTTCTGTATTTGCCAGGCACTGGCAGAGCCTCTCAGGAGACAGCTATATCAGGATCCTGTCAGCAAGCTCTTGTTGGCATCTGCCATAGTGTCTGGGTTTGGTGGTTGTTTATGGGATGGATCCCCAGGTGGGGCAGTCTCTGGATGGTTGTTCCTTCACTCTTCGCTCCGAACTTTGTCTCTGTAACTCCTTCCATGGGCATTTTGTTCCCCATTCTAAGAAAGATTCTGAGCTTCTGGGCTAATATCCACTTATCAGTGAGTGCATATCATGTGTGTTCTTTTGTGATTGGGTTACCTCACTTAGGATGATATCCTCCATATCCATCCATTTGTCTAAGAATTTCATAAATTCATTGTTTTTAATAGCTGAGTAGTACTCCATTGAGTAAATGTACCACATTTTCTGTATCCATTCCTCTGTTGAGGGAAATCTGGGTTCTTTCCAGCTTCTGGCTATTATAAATAAGGCTGCTATAAACATAGTAGAGCATGTGTCCTTATTACAAGTTGGATCATCTTCTGGGTATATGCCCAGGAGGGGTGTCTTAGTCAGGGTTTCTATTCCTGCACAAACATCATGACCAAGAAGCAAGTTGTGGAGGAAAGGGTTTATTCAGCTTACATTTCTACATTGCTGTTCATCACTGAAGGAAGTCAGGTCTGGCACTCAAGCAGGTCAGGAAACAGGAGCTGATGCAGAGGTCATGGAGGGATGTTACTTACTGGCTTGCTTCCCCTGGCTAGCTCAGCCTGCTCTCTTACAGAACCCAAGACTACCAGCCCAGAGATGGCACCACCCACAAGTGGACCTCCCCGCTTGATCACTAATTGAGAAAATGCCTTACAGCTGGATCTCGTGGAGGCATTTCCCCAACTGAAGCTCCTTTCTCTGTGATAACTACAGCTGTGTCAAGTTGACACAAAACTAGTCAGTACAAGTGCTGGATCTTCTGGTAGAACTATATCCAATTTTCTGAAGAACTGCTAAACTTATTTCCAGAGTGATTGTACCAGCTTGCAGCAATGGAGGAGTGTTCCTCTTTCTCCACATCCTCACCAGCATCTGCTGTCACCTGAGTTTTTAATCTTAGCCAGACAAAATTAAAATCTTAAGGTTTATTATGGTTCTTTTATTTCTATGACCATTTCAGGCTTTCTATATTTGCTAGATCTATTAAAGATAAGATGCAAATTATTACTACTAATATTCATCTAATTCTTCTTTAATGTAATAGAAAGCAACTTTATTAAGAGTTCAGAAGTATGAGTTTGAGCTCCCATTCAGCTCCATAGTTCTTTCCAGGGCGGCCATTGTGGGGCACCATGAAAATGAAAGCTCTTAGCACATGCATGCTTGGGTCCTGAAGGGGTGGTACCTTACCTAGACCCACAGTGGGCCAAGTACAAAGTCAAACTATTTTCCATGAAGTGTTCTATGCTTTTGCTTAACTGAATCAGTTTCTGTCTCAGGAAGATATGGATGTAGCTACCAACTTCAGATCCAGAATACATTTTATGCCTGACCTGTAATACTTGGAAATAGAGTCAGATGTATTTGAATTTTATTTCGGCTTTGCATGAAAGTGAGATTCAATGAACAAGTGCCAGCATACAGAACATACAGAGTGGTCCCTGTGAGTTCTGGTTAAGAAGGGTGTTAAAAATGCTTTCCTGTCTTGTGAGAGGGGAAGGTAATGTCAGCAAGCAAAAGAATCCCAGCAATACTAGAGTGCTCAGGATCAAAAGTCAAGTCCATGAACTAAATGAATGGCTGACGAAAAAGGCAAACCACAGACAAGAAGCTAGCACCCTTATGCTTCATGCCATTGAAGCAGAAGTTGAGTCTCAGATCCCTCACAGACTTGGGATATCTTCTAAGAGTCATGTCCTTCAGTCTGTCTCATACTCTGCAGTTAGGCTCCAGTAAGGCCCAAGAGAGATAGCTTTGGGAATAGATACGCTTTTAGTACACACTTCATTTTGATTCCCAGACTGGAGATCATCTCTCAAGCTTCCTTAAAGGCAGGATTCTGGAAGAGAGTTAGCTTTCCTTGATTCAGTTTAAGTAGGGACATTACAGATTAAAGCAGCTCACCGGATAGAGCAGCTTCTCTGTTCCTGGCTTTTAGACCTTCTCTAGATTGCAGATGCAGCTATGTGTTCTGGAACCAGAAAAAAAAATTCCCTCATAGCTCTTGACACCTTCCATTCCTGATTGCAGCTGCTGACAGATTCTAAGAGTCTGTTCTGTATCATCCTGAATATTGGTCCTAAAATTCAGCTTGAGGTCTGTTCTCCCAAGTGACATTAGAAAGGCTTCATTCCCTCTACTTCTTCCATATTTTGATGAAAATATCTAAGGCAAGCTCTGTTTTGTAACCAAAACCCAATGATGATGTCAGCTCAAATGTGTACACCCTGCTTCACAATGCTGCCTGGAGCAATGGGTTAGGATGAACAGTGGTACTAACCTGTCTGTGGGGAAGGTTTTCCATGTTGTTTCTGGAGAAGAGTCCATTATTCATTTACCACACTGGTATGTTAGTCATTGGCCACAACTCACAAATAACTGTGTATGAATGGGGAAGTATAAAATTTGGAAGGATACGTATAATTTCAAATTTTTCACTTTTATTTCAAACAGAGATACATGTGAAAATCAACTAGGCAGACCAAAATTAAGCAAAGATTGCTTAAAGGGAAATGTTACATTTATTCACAGGAATGCTAATTGAACCATATGTGAGTTACAATTTATCATACTCAGAATAACGAAGTTACTTTAATGTAGTCCCACCCCTCTAAATTCAATCTTCAGAGATAAAAGGGTCTGACCATTTTTTTCTCTGAACTTGTTTATTTTTTTTATTTTTTTAAAAGACGCACACTGAGGGAAATAATTTTAAAGAATTAATTTGAAACACATTCAAACTTATAAAAAAAAAAAAAAGAAAGAAAGAAAGTCAAGCAATCGGAAAGATTATAAAAACCGCAATGCCTTCTGTTCCTGTCCTTTGTAACTGTTTACCCTGCTTAGGTGGGTGGGTGTGCTGTTTCTTCCCCCATTCTGAAAGGCAATCATTTTCCCCCTGGGAGTGTTAATACTTCAGTCATTTAAGCTTCCTAATTTGATGCTTTTTGGTGAAGAAGGAACCCTTAAATGAGGAAAGGAAATGCTGAGAGGAAATTGCCTGAGCAGAACTTAATCGTCCTGTGATATGAAGCTGTGCGCACATTGTTTTCACAGTGTGAATCAGTTATATAAATGTTTAGTTTATTTCGTTTCTTAATTTGATATGAAACTAAACTGGGCAAAACTTGTCAGCAAAATGTTATTTTTCAGGAGTTACATTGCACTGATTTCATTATTAATATAACCTCTCATATTGGTGTGAGGGGCTGGCTTAAGGGGCTTTGGGTTGGCACAGGGTTCATTTTTAAAAGTACGATTCTCACTAAATTACTGGCCCATGTTATAATTTCAATAAACTCCTACATGGGATTTGAAGATCATGGTTCTCGTCACTAATAGTGTCAACACAATGTAAGGCGGGTTCATTATGAGGCTCTCCAGAGATATCTAACGTGATTACATGCTCTTTGTAATCTGCAGAAAGGAACTCTTCAGAAGATAACATTCAGTGAGAGGAGATGGGGACCATCTGTAAATTCACTTGTAAATAGCAACCTCCGTCTTACTATTATTATGATTTTAGTGTGTCATAGCTGTTCTCTCCTATTAGCACCAGAGAATGAAATTCAGGGAGGTTGGCTTTACTTCTGGTCCTTAAGAAAATGGAAAGAGGACTGAACATAGCTATTAGGGCAGTCCCTGCCTAGTATCTGGGCCCACACCTGCATCAAACCCAATTCCAAATTCACTGGGTTTGGTTTTTTGTTTTTTTTTTTTTTTCTTTATGTAATCACACATATCATCCTACAGAATCATAGTATGGGTAAACAATCATTTTTTTCTTTTATATTTATGACAATTTTCCCCATGTTTTCATGGCTAACCTATGCCATTCTCAAATCAGAGGAGGAAGCAGTAACTTGGTACCTGGAAGGCTCCAATGACAAAGGACCTCTCTCTCCCCTGTCAGGTACCAACGTGGCGGAAAGCTTACCTTCGCCAAGACAAAGAGCAGCACAACACATGTAGTTAGCGGCAGCACATGTTACGAAGCATTGCTGGGGTCAGCTTCTTCCCAGTTGAAACTCCTTCAAGATGCAGTTTCTGTGCATGGCTTTGGATTATGCACCAGGTTTTTAACATCAGTCCCTTGGTATGGTGAGCCCGTTGGCTTCTTTCAGCTTAGTCAGACCTGGTTTAGCAAATCTCTTCCCAAATAGGTACAGACCACTGTAGAGCACATGACTGCTTGGGTTCCTGGGGTGTGAGGATAGATACCACTTTATCTTAGCGGAATCTATTGATTGCCTGCCCTTGAGCTAACTCCAACTGCAGAGGGGTAAATAAATATTCTTTTTTTTTTCCTTTTAAGTATTTTATTAGATATTTTCTTCATGTACATTTCAAATGCTATCCTGAATGTCCCCTATACCCTCCTCCGCCCCTGATCCCCTACCCACCCACTCCCACTTCTTGGCCCTGGCATTCCCCTATGCTGGGTCATATAAAGTTTGCAAGACCAAGGGGCCTCTCTTCCCAATGATGGCTGAATACGCCATCTTCTGCTACACATGCTGCTAGAGCTCTGGTGGTACTAGTTAGTTCATATTGTTGTTCCACCTATAGGGTTGCAGACCCCTTCAGTTCCTTGGGTACTTTCTCTAGCTCCTCCATTGGGGGCCCTGTGTTCCATCCAATAGCTGACTGTGTGCATCCACTTCTGTGTTTGTCGGGCACTGGCATAGCCTCACAAGAGGCCGCTATATCAGGGTCCCTTCAACAGAATCTTTCTGGCATGTGCAATAGTGTCTGGGTTTGGTGGCTGATGATGGGATGGATCCCTGGGTGGGGTAGTCTCTGGATAGTCCATCCTTTCATCTTAGCTCCAAACTTTGTCTCTGTAAGTCCTTTTATGGGTATTTTGTTCCCTATTCTAAGGAGGAATGAAGTATCTACCCGTTGGTCTTCCTGCTTTTTGGTTTTCTTGTGTTTTGCAAATTGTATTTTGGGTATTCTAGGTTTCTGGGCTAATATCCACTTATCAGTGAGTGCATATCTAGTGACTTCTTTTGTGATTGGGTTATCTCACTAAGGATGATATCCTCCAGATCCATCTATTTGCCCAAGAATTTTTGTTTTTAATAGCTGAGTAGTACTCCATTGTGTAAATGTACCACATTTTCTGTATCCATTCCTCTATTGAGGGACATCGTGGTTCTTTCCAGCTTCTGGCTATTATAAATAAGGCTGCTATGAACATAGTGAAGCATGTGTCCTTATTACCAGTTGGAACATCTTCTGGGTATATGCCCAGAAGGTATTGCTGGATCTTCCAGTAGTACTATGTCCAATATTCTGAGGAACCGCCAGACTGATTTCCAAAGTGGTTGTACAAGTTTGCAATTCCACCAGCAATGGAGGAGTGTTCCTCTTTCTCCACATCCTTGCCAGCATCTGCTGTCACCTGAATTATTGATCTTAGCCATTCTGACTGGTGTGAGGTGGAATCTCATGGTTGTTTTGATTTGCATTTCCCTGATGATTAAAGATGTTGAACATTTTTTTCAGGTGTTTCTCAGCCATTCGGTATTCCTCAGTTGAGAATTCTTTGTTTAGTTCTGTACCCCATTTTTTAGTGGGGTTATTTGAATTTCTGGAGTCCAGCAACAACAATGGCTTGTGCTGTAAAATCAAGAATTGATAAATGGGACCTCATAAAATTGCAAAGCTTCTGTAAGGCAAAAGACACTGTTAACAAGACAAAAAAGGCCACCAACAGATTGGGAAAGGATTTTTACCAATCCTAAATCTGATAGAGGACTAATATCCAATAAATATTCTTAAGTGCAAAGTTTTTTTTGTCCATGGAAGTGTGCATACCTCATGGAATTTCCTTCCCCGATTCTCTGCCTTGCGTCTTGGGTGAGGAATTATCTTCCTAGTTTCTATTATTGTTTCTACCTCATCCAGCAGCCTAGCACATCTGGACCTCATGAAACAAGGTACCACCGCGCTTTTCCTGAGACTATTCCTGGGTTTTCTTTTCTTTATATAAAGTTGGGTGTGTCAACCCTATCAACTACGGACAGAATAAAGGTCAGAGAATCTCTACACCCAGGTTCCTGGAATGTATGAGCCTATTATTTAACTTTCTAGTAAATGGATTTGCAAATAAGAAATTGTCTAAGGCCTTATGTAATCACTTCAGCTATAGAAGTAGAAATCCTTTCCAGCCATGATGATGAAGATAAGCATTCTGAGAACTCGAACTACCATTGCAGGCTTTGAGGATGAAGAAAGGAGCCCAGAGCCAAACAACCCAAGTGTTCACAGGGAGCTAGAAACTTGAATAAGAAAATTGTCCACTGAGCCTCTAGGAAGGAGCAAGACCTTCATGACACTGTTAGCTTGGGAAGTTCTCACTAGGATTCTCACCTATTGAACTCTAAGATTAAGATTCTGTTTTAAATGACATTTGAGGTGATATATCAGCAATTAAAAGCATTTGCTGTTCTTGCTGATAACCCAAGTTTGGTACTCAGTACTAACTTGACAGTTTGTAATCACCCACAGCTCCAATTCCAGAAGATCTGATACCTTTCTCTGGCTTTTCACAGAATGTATATGCTCCTATATACGTAAATACGTAAAATAGTGATACACAAAAATTAATCTTAATGCCAATACAAACATAAGAAAGGAAACCATAAGTAGTGGAGTTACTGCACTACTGAGCACACAGATTAAACTCCAAACAAGCATTACTCTCTTCCCACAGTCTATTCTGTGGGAGGCTTACTCACTCACCAACAACGGTAAGAAGCACATTATGTGTTCTAAACCCCATACTGAAGGAGCTTGCAGAATTCCCATTCTCATCAAAACATAAACTGTTTTACATTCTTGGGGCAAGTTCTCACTTTCCGTTTACACTATACTCAAGTAGATTTTTGTTTTTCTCAGTGAGTTCACCTCAAGCCTCCAGTACATCAAACACTTCAACAGGGCATTGTGTCTTTGACTTGCTTGCTTGTGTTTTGATAAAATTCAGAGTGGAAGCTATTATTTCTGTTTGACTTCGAGTTCAAGGGGCAGGTGACAATTGTACTGGATGTTACCCACAGGCAGTTCCTAATGCATCTCTGCTTGTAAACACCCAAGCCAAAAAAAAAAATCACTATGACTGCACATGGCTGCCAAGCAGAGATGCTCAACCAGCCTTTGGTGGATGTTAGATGGGGAAATAGGAACCAACAGAAGCAGGGAATTATCACTGGAGGAGAGGGCTGAGGTGGGAAGGATACTAGAGTGTAAAAATGGAATTGTTGCCATCCTCCTTAAAAGTGTGATAGATGAAAACACTAAAAGAAAATGTTTGTTTTGCTAAATTCGCATTCACAAAATTTTATTTATCTAATCAACTGAAGGTACTAAGTCTACCACAGAGAGGACAGGTTTCTTTGACTAATCCCTTGAACAAAACCTTTTTTGATCAAGAGACGTAGAAGGGCTTCTAGGTAGCTGAATGCCACAAGCCTGGCAGGATGAAAGCAATTCTGCTTCTCCAGCTCAGAAATAAAATCTGCTCTCCAAAAGTGAGACCCTCATCCTACACAGATAAGGATCAGTACCCACCAGAGGGCACTCCAAAAAGCACATTCTCACTAGGAGGAGACCAGTTCCATTCTGTTCCATTGTATTTGGGCCTCTGATTACAGATGGGCTGTGGACAAATAGCATGTCACCTGTTTGGACAGGATGGGACCCTCAGCAAAGAAGTGCCAGTCTCACAAAGTCATGCTTGCCCCATGACCATCACATCCCTCCTTCTAGGAAAGTCCAGCTTTGCTGGCAGGGCACGAATCCGGGTGTTCCGATCTGGAACAAGTTCTTAAAGCATCTGCTAGACTGCTGGAGCTCTCCTTGTTGCTCCCCTTCCTTGTCTGTGTGTAAACATCTGTGTGATATTTTTTTTTAAAAAAATGTTTTTAATTGATGTCAGACCATGCATCCAACAACAAGACTAACATTGTACAGTTTGGGCTCCTGGCTTCCCACATCATCCTTCTCCTTCACCAGCTGGCAGAGCTTTGAAGACTGTTTATTCCACGGCTTAGCTTCCCTTTATCTTTCATGTCCCAGAATGTCAAAGGTTGTAAATTTAATATTGATTTCATAAAGTAGTTTTACTCTAACATGTCAGTTACGATTAACTTCACGCTGGAGGAAGCTTAGCCACTGATCTGGATCCGCACGCAATGTGGCACCCCAGCTCTCAAGCTCTCTGGGTGAATGCTTTATTTATTAGCTTGCACAGCCTTTTGTCGAGGCCAGCACAGACCCCCACCCCCAGCCTTCTCTTTGCTCTGAGCCTCCAGCACCTGGCTCTTACATTAAGCTTGAAAACCTAAGTAGATCAGGGAGACGTATCATTTGCTGGCATGTCAACAGACAGAAGAGTTTATAGATCACATTATACCCTCGTGGATAGAATCAGAGCTGGAGGAATGAGAAGTCTTCCTTGAGTTTCAACCCCTCCCCCTTTTCAGGCTCCCAGCACCCCTGTGAGCTGCCACAAGAATAGAGGCTATTACTATATCAACAAATATAAAAGGTGACATTTATTGAACATGTTCTATGGACTGACCATTTAATTCACATCAAACACAGTACTAAATGCTCACTTAATCCTGCATCTGTTGTGTGGATCAAATGTTTGTTAATTACCATCATTTGTTATTGCTAATACTACTGGGCCCATTTCGCTGATGAAATGACTATGAAAATCTCAGATCACAAGCAAAGGAATTGAATCCCAAACTGTATGAGCGTTCATATCCTAACCCCCAATGCCAGGATGAACATTCTATCAGAAAACTGAGAAATGCCATTTTTTGCTCTACTCCTGCCAAGACAACATCTTTTACCTAATCTATCAACCCCTGTTTCTCGATTGTATCTTCTGATCCAAACTGGCTAAACTGAAATCCAACCCTGGATTCCATTGTTCTCTCTTAAAAGTGGGAGAGCAGTGGGCACAGTTATCCTTTCTCCTTCCTCACGTTGGATGAGAAAGCTTGGGGTGCTTTCACTCTTTGGCAAGAATCCCTTCCTGAAGCCCCATGCCCATACTTCTGTTCAGCAGCTGCATTTCAAGTGCCAGTGTTGGTGGCCCCATCTCCCAAGTTGAGAAAATGGACCACAGCCCTCTCACCTTCTCAGCCTTCCCTAACCACAGAGGCTAGGACCCCAGTGCTAACATCACTGTATAGGGCATTCTATCTCTTTTGATGTGTTCTTTGTGCTTGTCTTTGTCCCTGAGTCCTCCTCTATGGCTATTTTCAAAGCACGAACAGACCAGACAAAGTGTCTGCCTAGGTTTGCCTTTCCATTCCCTCTTCCTGTGTCTTTGCAGGGAAGGCAAAGGTTAGAACAGATTAAAGACTGCCAATTCTTTGCCGTGTCTTGTCCTGAGGTGGGAGCTAAGTGCCGAGGAGATGGTTTTATGAACAGCATGAGGACTTTGATTCTCAGCAACCTTGTCGGAAGCTGGGCATCACCCTGTGCACATCTGTAATCCCAGCCCTACGGAGAAAGAGATGGGAAGATCAATGGGGCTTGCTGGCAGTTAGCCTAGTAAGAGACTCTTTCTCAAGGGCAGAAAGTGACAGAACACCTGATGTCCTCCTTTGGCTTCCACACATGGGTTCACATACTTTCACACACATGTGCCTATGCAGCACAAACACATGCTACATACATATGGATACATACCCAACCACCCCACAAAAGAAAGTGTGGAACTTCTGTTTTCTCTCTTTGAATCTGGTTGGGTTCTGGCACTGACCAATACAATTCACTGGAAGTGATGGTGAGCCCATTTCTGGGCATAGACCCATAACATCTTTAAAATGCTAGCAGTCCCCCACGGCACCTGCATGCCACATTTTCTAGACCGCAGGCAAGGTCTGGAGACTACTTGGAGAAGGGAGGAGCTCAGCTGAGCCTACCTTGAGTAAAGCTGTCCAGAGCAGAACAGATGCCAGACAAACGCCGAAGAATGACAATTAAGTCATACACAACAGAATCACCTGCCTCCTGGTCCACAAGGCTGTGAGGTCTAATAGAATGGTGGCTGTTACACAGTAGTGATTATAGCAGTAGGTACATTGCTTACAAGGGATCACTTCAACTTTCATGGCTCCTGGACTTACTGTGTGACTTCTTAACAAGTCTATTTCTATTCACCACGGACAGACATTGATAACAGACCAAGGAAATAATTCCACCCAAGTTCAACTTAGTGAGCAATAAGTTTAGCAGAATTAGTTACTGGAGTGTGGGAGAAGGGTTACTTACAGTAACATGGATAACACACTTTATATAATTATCCCATAAAGCTGTATTGAACCACATAGTATTAAATATTAAATATGATTTCAAAGCCTTAATCAATTTGGGCCACTTTAGTCTACCAGATGCTGATGTTCAGTGTAGCTCTTGCCTGTTCACATACAGAAAGTGGTGCTCAGTTTCAGAATGTGTTGTGTCTTTTATCGGATGTATACATTCCACGTATCAGAAAGGGCAACCGTAAAATAGAGATCCCCAAGGAAGAGTACGGCAGGAAAGAGCATAATGCACATAGAGGATTCAGCTTATGTGACAGTCCATAATATTCCTTCACAAAAAATAAGATCAAGTCGGAGACTGGAGATGACTCACTGTGCAAGCCTGGGGACTTGAGTTTTACCCACACCAACAGCTGGATACATCTGTAGTGCCAGTGTTGGAGAGACTGAGGCAGGATCCCTGAAGCTCACTTCCAAGCCAGCCTGAGTAAACCTTGTTCCCAAAAGCAAGGTAAAAAGCTAAAGTTGGCCTTATGCGCGCGCGTACACACACACACACGCACACACACACACACGCACACATGCACACACATTTATATACACACACAAGTACAATAAACAGAAAGCGGCATGAGATGGGATAACAGATGTGAAGCCACATCCATCAGAGGACGTTTGCAGTTTAATTTCATGTAAATAACATTAACATTCCTTTGGAAGTATGGGGTGTAGGGCTGGAGAATTACTCAGGGGTTAAGAACACTAGTTGTTCTTGCTGAGAACCCATGTTCAGTTCTCAGCACTTATATGATGGCTCACCAGCATCTGTAACTCCAGTTCCAGGGAATCCTGGATAGATCCTACAGCCCTATTCTGACCTCCAAGGTCACCAGGCATGTGTTTGGAGTACATGCACAGATGCAGGCCAAACACTCGTACACACAAATTAAAAAATAAAATAATAAGAGTATTAGGTGTAGATCATTTAAAGAGTGTGCATGTGGCTATGAAGTCAAGAGCTCCTGATGCTGAGACATTATTAGGATTCTTTACAGAAAGTCACTGTCTTCTGTGTTTCTATTTCGTGAAGAAATGCATAGTTTAGCCACTTGTAGTGGTGATAAAATCCATAACCAGTGATATGAGCAAATAAATCGGTTTGCCAAAGTTTTTTTTTTAAAAAAAAAAAAAAAAGTATATTCTGAGTGTCCTTTCAGCTGTAAACAGGCACTCAGCTGAATCCGGAGAGCATCCATGGTATAAATGATCTTCCTGCATAAGCTCTTTGTGTCTGGCTTGCTTTCCTCTTCTGTAAACCACACACCCATGTGAATGTTGCGATGATGGAAGGTGTCCTACCTGGTGCAATGGTACACTGCTCACTGCTGTAGCCATTTAGGAGCTGTTCTATAGGGCAGATTTCAAGGATCATTGGAATCATATGACTAGAGGACAATGATACAGCTCCACAACCTACAACCTATAGGGCATGCCCTTTTTCCCACAATCAAGACATACTTTTGATAGTACTGAGATCTGAAATCCTGATTTAAAGCCTACATATGGGAGTTGTTTGATGATGATTCTGCAGGCAGGACTTCTGCATCTTTCAGTATGGTTGGGAAGTTCTGTTAGGTGTAAATAATCAATGTGAATGTATAGTACCAGACTGTATGCATGCAATGAAGTATCTCCCTTAGAGGTTATGCTGGCTTCCCTCTCCCGCTAAAGAGGAGATTTATTTTGTTATTCCAATATCCCTGATCGAGACGTATGTCTATTCTTTTCATTCACCTTTGAATTAGTAGTAATATCTTGCTGGTTTCCTCACTGTTACTGAGGTAAAGTCTTTAATAAATGTTCATTTTACATCTGAAAAAGAAAAGAAAGAAAGCCAGAAGCTAGCAGGAGTGGCTCTGTATTGAATGCCTTATTTCCCCCACCCACTTTGATTCCACTAACACTACAGCAAACAGCTTAATACAGGGAAAGACTTTCCACACCTGTTCTAGGACATCAGCTTCCCAAACCATCCAGGCAGGTTTTTAACACCCACCAAAGCCTGGGGTAACTATAGCAACTAAGCACTCCTGAGTCATCTTTGTTAAAGCACTGATGCCCTGAGACTTGGACCAGAGGACAGCTGTTGTCTCTTCTTGCATAGCATCATCAAAGGATCCTTCCAGTCCAGGTTGCAGCTCGCCTCAGACAGGGTGAGCTCAGTGGTCCATGCAGGAACTGACTCAATCCCACCTCTGCACTGCTTACTCCGCCTTCTCTAACAACTTTCCCCCAGCTCTTGTTCTTCCTATCAGGGATGGTTTTCCTAATGAAACAAAAACATATGAGCCCTGTGTCCAGCTTTCCTGTAAGGGCCGAACCCAGAGGAAAGACTGTCTATAGGGCTGTAGTACAGAGCTCTGTGCTATTTACTTTTCTGGTGCTGTGATATAATGTCATGACTTATGGGAGAGGGTTGATTTTGGCTTATGGTCCCAGATTCCATCCTGGCAGGGGTGCGTGGCAGCAAAAGACAGTCAGGTTAGCAGTAACAAGGAGTGGAGAAACCACATCTTCATCAACAATTCTGAAGAAGAGAAAACTAAGAGTAGGGTGATGTTACAAATTTTAAAGCTCGCCTCCAGTGGGGCACTTCCTGTAGCAAGCCTTACTTACCTCCTACAACCCCCAACTGCACCAACAATTGGGACCAAGTATTGAAATGTCTGAGCCTATGGGAGCAATCCCATTCAAACCCCCACAGCAGGATTTCATTATGGGTGGAGTATATAAAAATGAAAAGACAGCTCAGCCATTAAGAACCTTTCTACTTTTGCAAAGGTCCTGGGTTCTATTCCCTGCACCCATAGGCCAGTGCACAACCTCTGTGATACACACACAGGAGCATACATACTCAGGCACATATGTGCATGCGTGCACGCACACACACACACACACACACACTCATACACACACACACACACAGACACAGACACACACCTGCCCCCTATACACCTGCTCCCACACACACCACATACACGTGCTGAAAGAGATGAATTACTAGCTTGTTATCAACACGATTGATAAAGGAATGAAGGAGAGGTAGCTAGAACAAAAGATATCCTTTCAAAGCCTGCATGTATGACACAACCACATGATTTAAGGATTAAAATCATGCATATATGGGGCACATGACAGAAGCCTGCTCGGCCAGCTGGCAAAAATCATCTCTGGGAACTGCAGTTTGGGGTAATCTTATGTTTTCTTCTTCACAATTTTTTTTTTTTTGCTTTAAATTTTATAATGGACTGGGGAATCAGGAAACCATCAAGACAACAAATACAAAAACAAAAGGGGAGAGGTGGCAATGCCCTGTCGAGTGGGCAGACTCTTCCAGAGGACCCCATTTATGTCTTGGTTCTGTCACTCATGGCTATGATCCTGCTCTGCTTGTTCATTTTGTGCTTAGTTTATGGAAAGTGTAGATGATTAAATAATCCCTACTTTATTCGGTTGCTAAAAAAAAAAAAATCGAGAACTATAAATGAGGCTCTCATAATGCTGTCCAAAGCACGGGAAAGGTTGGTTGGCTTAATTTTTTTTAAATAATTAATTGGAAAAATGTCTGAGGGACTTAGATACTACAACAGTTAGGAGCTCATTCAGACCCTGCTATTCTGCTCGTCGAGGAAGACAGCTTTTACTTCCAATAATAAAGAGGAGGCAGGAGGAGCAGAATGGGATAGAAGTAACAGAAAATAAATGAAACTGCCCCAAAGTCCCCCCCCACCGCGTACTTGTGGCGCTTCATCAAGCTGACCAGTGTCCCTCTGCCTGAGTGTCTCACTGTCCTGAAGAATTCCCCTCCCGGCTTTCTGGCCACCAGAGTTCCTCCAGAAGCACTCAAGTTCAAATTCCTGATCTGTGTTTTCTAGTTGAGATGCAATTGGTAAAATAGTACATGTCACATTTCCTAGACACCAGATTTTTAAAAAATAATTTTAATTAGTCATAAATGAGAAAATACACACACCATTCTGGAACTATCTCCATCGGAGTTTGCTTCCAAGGATGACATGTGTGACGTTAGTGCCAATTCCTATTAACTGTGCAATACTGTGTGCTGACACCCACGACACATTTCCCGGAATTCAGTCTCAAAAATACTTCTAATTAGCCATAAATGAGAATGTACACACATTTCCAATAGCCACTGCTTCTATCGAAGTTCACATCAAAGAAAGCTTAGACGGTTGCCACTGAGCTGCCTTGTTTTGATTCCAACAACTCCAATTTCTGAAATGCTTAGACAGTTGACTCTTTCGACCTTGCTGGGTAAACAGATCTGAGGTAGATTTATTTCAGTCCAAGGCCTTTATTTGATATAGGTGCACTCTCGAGCCCGGCTAAAATGCATACCCTAGCCATTTCAAAGGCAGTGATAAAATTACTTGGTTAAATATTTTGGCTAGATTTCCTGTCGTCAGAGGGCCCGGCTTTGTAGCTGCAGCTTCTGCATTTGTATGTGGCAACTGGAGCCATATTGAATAGCACTGCATGAGCCAGCAGCCTCCCTAAGAGCGCTGTCCCAGGGGGAGGGCCCTCAGCACCCATCACTACTGCAAGCCACACCCATGAAAAATTTGAACCTCAGTAACAGCCTTCAAATCCCCAGACCTTTAACTTTCCTTAGGAATGTTGGCTTTAAGCCTCTTAGATGATCTCTGGGCCACCAAGCATCCCTTTCTGTGCAAAGAGTGGAGTGAATTCACGTTAGTTATAATTCAGTCTGCTCTTAGGTTTGCATATAAATTCTCATTTATCTTATAACAGGCTCTGTCTTCTACTGATGCACGTGAGCCACAAACCTTCGAGGTCCTATGGCTACAATCTGGGACAACACGGTAAGAGAGGGGTTTTGTGTGAGCAAAAAAGAAAATGGTCTATTAAACTTCGCTTACTTTCACTCTCTTTAAAAACTCATTAAACAGGATTCTGCCTTTCTACTTGCCGAAGTGTTTAAAACCCTTTTTAATGAAAAATTCTAATCCGATATAATCACACCATAAGTACTCTCTTTCTGTTCTAAGAGGAAACAGTGTTAAATTTTAATGCATACCTCTGGCAGGCTATAATAAAAGTGTTCAGTCAGTTTTAAATCCGATTAGTGTAACTGTTACAGATTAGAGAAAAACTCCAAGAGACTGGAACAAGTCTCTAACTCAAAGGACCTAACTCAGGGGCCTGATAGTGTTTAGACTCAAAGGGAGCCTCGAGGTTCTTGAAAGCTGTTCACTCAAAATTTGTTCAGCAGTTGCTAACAGAAGCAAGGAGCTAGGCCAGGTATCACAGAAAGGCACATAGGCCTTCAAACAGGACAGGTGGGATAGAATGTTTCCCAAGAAAAGTCAGCAAGAACAAGGGCAGGAAGACTCAGAGATGGAAAAATCAGCTAGGAAAAGAAACCATTTAGGCCTTTAGAGAAGCCAGCAGAGGCCTTACGGGGCATGCAGAACTTCATTGGTGTGTGGATGAGGATATACTTGCTAGGACAGGAAAGTGTATAAGACCTTCCAGATTCCAAACTTACAAAGCAATCATCATTGAAGAGCTTAGGGAGAAAAGGAATGCATGGTGTGCTTGTCTGACACTGTTGTAGCAGGCATTGGTCTGGACACCTCCATCTCATCCCCGACTGATCCACAGCAGCCCACAGAGGAAATTAATATCTTAATTTTATAAATAAAGAATCAGAATGTTGGGGGTTGCAAAACTTGATCAAGGTGAGGCTGGAGAGATGACTCATTGGTTAAAAGCACTGGCTGTTCTTCTAGAGGATCCAGATTCAATTTCCAGCTCCTACATGGCAGCTCACAAGCATCTGCAAATCCAGTTCCAGTGGATATGATGTCCTTATATATGAGCTCTGCGAGCATCAGGCATGTACATGATACACATAAAAATAACATAAACAAAAGCAACTTGCTTAATGTCACACAGCAAGCAAGGGGGTACTCTCAGAAGAAACACAGCTGGGGCTCTCAGTAATTCTTAGGAATTACTTCAGTTCTACTCCTCTCCTAGGCATAGTTGAGGTTCAGCTAGCTCTAAAACTTTACTGACTACAAGAAGAAGAAGAAGAAGAAGAAGAAGAAGAAGAAGAAGAAGAAGAAGAAGAAGAAGAAGAAGAAGAAGAAGAAGAAGAAGAAGAAGAAGAAGAAGAAGAAGAAGAAGAAGAAGAAGAAGAAGAAAAGGAAAGAGATTTCTGAGTTCTGAATGTTATTCTCCTTGCCATACTGATCATGGTACAGACTGGAGTTATTCCCCATGAAAATGGTTACCACAGTGCTTCTCAGTAGCTGTGCAGAGCAGGTGTACCAAAGTCTCCTGAGATGATATGCATCTATACATCTTTATGTGCCTCACTGTGCCTTCCTGGACAACCTAAATAATGCAAGAAAGGGGAAGAGGGGTGTAGACATCTAAACCCACAGAGTGTCTGCCAGAGTCATCAGTGAGCACTCAAGTGTATGTCAGCAGGACAAATTCCCGCCCATCCTAGGTGAGAGCCACAGAGCCAGCTATTCTCAAAACTGGGTGATTTGGCATCAATTCCCAGTTCAGCCACCTACTGGCTATATAATCCCAAACAAATTACCCTCTCTGGGACCAATTTTATCACCGATCAGTTGAAAATTATCAGATCTGTTTTTCATTTTGGGGTTACTGTGAAAAATCAAATAAAAAAGAGCTGCCAAGTTTTCTGCGCTGTTATCATGTTGATGCATCTTGGTTTGCAAGCATGTGGGTCTTCCACACATATCTTTAGTGGCTCCACATAGGAGATATTCCGTCATCTGTGCTTGTTCCTAGATTCTTCTGCAACCTTAAGAGCAGTCCAGTCAGTGTCTAGGAGAACCATGGCACCTTTCCTGAGGAAAGCACTTGCCCTTTCAGCCTTCTCTGTCTGGACATATTTTAAAAGACTATAAGGAAATTCATGAATCATGGCTGGGTGGGGCTATGTGGCCTCAAAATGAGAAACCTTGGGCTGTGGATGGTGGTAGGTCTCCATATTCCTCCTCATACTCTTTTTCTACTTTCAAACCACAGTGCTCACATACACCTCTTCAAAGACCAGAAGACACTATTTAAACTATAGGTCAATTGATAGTAACTCAAGAATCAAGGACACCCTTAACTATCTCAAAAAAAAAAAAAATGTACCCTATACAGTTTTCGTGTAAGACACATTTGAAATGGGAATAACCAACTGCTCTCAAATTGGCTTTAAGGCCTTCCCTTTAAGGAATGTATGCCTAGTACAATAAACCTGGTCAAGTCCATATCAGGAGAGATCATAGACCCTAAGAAAGGACTGACTACTGCTGTCTCACTAAATTCACACAATATCAAACTGCCTTCTAAATATTTATGTTTATACTCACAAAGGCTCCTCTCAGCCTTAATCAAAGGAGTCTTTCTTTCCGGTGAATAAGGGAAGAATGTAAACTCATGACTGAACAAGGTCCTGAGAATTAAGTAGTGGATGATCTCAGAACCCTAAACAAGATAGTTATAGCTTCCCCCTTATGGACCAAGGAACATCTCAGAAAGGGAGGTGGAAGGAATGAGAAGCCAGAACACTGGGGTGAGGGCTATGAAACACGGCCTTGTGGAGGAGCCATAGCCATTGCCACCAGGAACTCACAGGACTGAGTCTCCACAAGAATGGGCCAAGCAGCCCACCACCCCAGGTCACGGTGCTGTATGCCTCACTGCTGAACTATTTGCTTTGGAAGAATTCAGGGGAGAAGGAAAGCCACTCCCTTCAGTTGTGTACTCCACGGTAACCATGCCAAACTCCGATACATAGTTCCAATCCGATGGTCACATAGATGGCCCTGGTTAGACTAAATGGGTCACAGAATCAAGAATGAAACTGGGGAAGGGGTAGCTGAGAGGAATAGGCAGGAGTTAAGAGGGAGTGAGGGAAAGAGAATACATTCTCTGCGTGTAGGAGGTTGTCAAGAAAACGAAAACTAATTCATAAAATACATATATCCTAATGAATGGCAAGAAAAAATTTCTCATTAAAAGAAGAACCAGGAAACATAACCAATAAGGTAACAAAATTCAACTCCCTATAAGAGAAAAGATTCACCACACATACACACCCCAGATAGACTTTTTAATTAAAAAAAAAAAGAATTCATGAATGTAGAAAGAATTTAAAACAAACCTACAGGTCCACAGAAACAGCAATCATCAGGTTCACACACGCAGCCCATACTTGATTTTGATTTTATGTGAAGTATTTTTGCGTCTGCTTTGCCTAAATTTGGCCTCTTACCAAACCTAATGACTCTGCTTTATGTTAAGCTTTTTGAAGGCTCTAAAACTTAAAGCTAGAAAGAAAGAGGGAAAAAAACTGTTATTTTTTTAAATTATTTTATTAGATATTTTCTTCATTTACATTTCAAATGCTATCCCGAATGTCCCCTATACCCTCCCCCCACCCTGCTCCCCTACCCACCCACTCCCATTTCTTGGCCCTGGCATTACCCTCTATGAAGCATATAAAGTTTACAAGACCAAGGGGCCTCTCTTCCCAATGATGGC
>NC_034596.1:48200866-48218561 GCF_900095145.1 Mus pahari
TCTGGTTTTATGTGGAGGTCTTTGATCCACTTAGACTTGAGCTTTGTACAAGGAGATAAGAATGGGTCAATTCTCATTCTTCTACATGATAACCGCCAGTTGTGCCAGCACCATTTNTTGAAAATGCTGTCATTTTTCCACTGGATGGTTTTAGCTCCCTAAAACCTGTTAATTTATCTTGCAAAGAAAGGTGTTATAATTTGAATGAAAAGCAGCATGCGGACGGATAGAGGGAGCTGGTGCAGAGCTTGGGCAATCAGTAGCATTTCTTCCCTGCAGGCTGAGGAACCATCTCTAGTGTTGTCTGATGTTATTACCGTTGCCTCTTTTCACTGGTACATGAGTTTCAAGCATAATTGTGTGAAGATTTGAGTCTCCTCTGCAGATTCACTACTTTAATAAGCTCACAGAGCTGACACGCCATATGTGTTGATAGTGGTACTTATGCTGTATTAAGCAAACAAATCAAATACTTTTCTTTAAAATGCTAAGAGGCCTGATTTGACCTTTCTCCTGCCATGGTCAGTTCTGAAATGAACTCGTCCAGTTAGCTTTTCTCTGACCTTTCCATCCTCAGCCTCTCCCTCAGTAAGGATCTCACAGACTGTGGGAACTTAATCACTACAACCCTTGTCCTAGTCACAACAGGGGCAACATTGGGCAACTATGAGCTCTACCTGTGAATATTCACTAATAGCCACCAAAGCTAGGTATGGGAGATCTAGTTCATAGTCTGGGTTTCAATTAATCCAGACTAAAGGGATGTAGCAGAATTGAGGTAGCTATTGAGCTCAGGAGGCTAAGCACGAGAATCACAAGACCAAAGCAAGCCTGGGCTACAGGTTGAGACCATGACAGAACAGAGTACAACTAGACACTGAGTCACCAAGTATTCTAAATTTCAGTAGGTCTTGACTAGCCAAACTGTAGTCCATTAGAAACATTATGCTGCCTACATACAGTTGGATATGTAAGTGCCACCACAACCCAGCTATGATAGAGATGAGTTTACAGAACAGTAAGTTTTCTTGACCCCACAGCCTAGCCACACTGGTTAATTTCTATGGTTCACCTGATTGGCTTTGAAAACACTGAGGCTACATACACCCAGGGTGTGATTGACAGAATTTCCAGAGTAGAAAGAAGATCTACCCAGAATATGAGAGGCATCTCCCATGAGCAAGGGGTCCTGGACTAAAATCTTTAAAAGGAGAAAGCAAGCTAAGCCCCTTCATTTCTGTCTCTCTGACGCAGTGTACCAAGGCCATCCTACTTCTGCCACTATGCTTCCCCCCAGGATGAGCCCCACCCCTTCTCAGCAAGCTGAGTCCTCTTAAGCTGCTTTCACTATGTATTTGGTTACAATGAAAAAACTAACCATCCCCCACTCCTCAGCCGACACTGAAGGTCTCCCCAGCCTCTGTTGCTTGTAAATCTCCTAACACTCACTCTACCATGTACTTACACTTAGTTTTAAGGGTATGGTACGCGTACACAGGAACACACATTCCTTTTGCCTTTAATAAAATCCATAGAAATGATTGCCTCTCCACCAATTAATAGATTTTCTTCATAAACCTATATGACCATTTCACAGATTGGTGACTGTAGCGTCATTCTTAAAATAATATGGTATGGAATGATATACATACTTAAGAAGCATTGTAATTACATTGACCTACCCTAAGGGAAAAACTCATTTATTGATAGATTTCATTCAACAAATAGTTCTGGAGTGGCCGTTGTGTTCCTTGCCAATGAGTTGACTGATAATAAGAAATTTTAATGAATCTACCCCAACATAACTGTACCAGACTGAGCAAAACCCATAAGGATTTCTGCAGTTCTGTCCTGTGGCCCGCACATATCATTTATGCAAATGGATCACATTGATAAATGATATAAAAAGTTATATTCATCATGTTTAAGGGCCCCATCACCTCCATTATAAAGTTTCAGAACAGAGCTATGAGGATGTGCCAACACCTCCTCTATGTACGTACACAACCCTTTATTCCCCTCCCATCCCTTTAGCTCACGGTGCACCTCCCTTTACAGCCTCAGGTCTTCAGTGGGTATGTTCTAAGCCCAGGGCTCCACACCACCTCACCTTCTGGCCTTTGCTCTCCTTGCCTCCCATCAGAATAAACAACGGCCTTCCTGTACTTGTCACTTCAAAGAGCACTCAAAACCAGCCTCAGAATCATCCCAGACTGGTTGGAAGGAAAAGCAGCTTTTCCAAAGAGCCCGTCTCAGCAGCATGTCATTCCCCATGGAAAGTGGATTTGGATATAGATAGTGTTGTTACATATGTATGAGAATATGTCTCACTTATTCACCTGCCTTTTTTCAGCCTGATTGTGAGCCCCTGAAGACTGAGAACATGTTTTCTCTCTGCTCTGTAATGATCCCACCCCCACAGAGTCCCACTGCTGGCTGTTGGTGCTGCCTTTCTGAAGACAGCTAAGGCTCATAGCACTGAGAGGATCTGGGCCTGAGAATCAGATGTTTAGGGCCGGGAGGTGACCGTGGAGGTCATGTAGTCTACAGCTCTGTCTTATGCTCACATTTGCTCTTCACTGAGGACCACAACATGCTAAATTCCTTATAGGAATTGTGTGAAATTCACCAAAAACACCCAGGCAGGTGGTTTAACTATAACAACCCTTGTGTGTTCCCCAAAGCTCCTCTCATGACTTTTAGTAATAAAGCATGCGTCACTGATAACAACTCAACAAGGGTCAAGACTAGAGGAAGACACGTATTGAGGAGATAAAATTTAAGGAAGCCTTCAGTGTCGGGATGATACGGGTGTCTCCTTAAAGGTTTCTTCCTCAGTATCTTTCTGCCATCACCTCAGTTGTGGCCCTACCCCAAATGCTAGATGGGGCCGTAAGAAAATCTACCTATCTAATATTTTCACAATGCAAGATGGATGAGGAAGTGGAGAGTGATTAATACACCCAAATCCTAAGCACTAGTGAGCGACAGGGGTGGATTTACATCCGGTTATCTTAATGAGAACTAAAAATAACTTTATTAATATAGCACTGGTCCTTTATATAATTGAGTAGCCCCAAAGTACATGTGAAAAAATGCTGATTAATCCCCAATTATAAAGATAATAATTTTTTTTTTTTTTGGTTTTTCGAGATAGGCTTTCTCTGTGTAGCCCTGGCTGTCCTGGAACTCACTCTGTAGACCAGGCTGGCCTCAAACTCAGAAATCCGCCTGCCTCTGCCTCCCAAGTGCTGGGATTAAAGGCGTGCGCTACCACGCCCGGCTGAGATAATAATTTTTAAGTATTTGAATTAAACTCACATAAAAGGTACCTTTCTATAATTTCTAACCTTAGTAAATGCTATTTTTACAAATATGTTTATGCATGGTACACGAAGCATAAAATGTTGGTCTCACAGAAGATGAAGATTGATCAGTGGTTCTCAAAGGATGGGAGAGGTATATTGATGGATACAAAGTTATAGCTATCTAAAAATAAGAAGCTTTAGTGTAGTTTAGCACAATGGAGTGGCCATAAATAACAATTAGATGCCATATAACTCAAATAACTAAAAAAAAGAACTTCATGTACTTCCTGCATGAAAAATAGTCACTAAGTTTGAGGAGGTTGCACACATATTGGGAGCCCATTCATAGGTAGCACACTAATGTTTCAATGTCAGTAAAACCTAAATCAGTGAATGAAATGGATATTGATATGCCTGAGTCAAAATCAAATTTTTAAATCATCAAGAAGAAACAGAAGCTATCATCTACAGACACAGTATGTGTTTTCAGATGGTTGGCTTCCTATTATGTCACAAGCCCGAGGATCTGCTTCACCACACCTCTGGCTGACTTCCTAGGATATGTTTCTAACATTAGCAGATCCTACCTCTGAGAGTCATGTATAGACTGTCTTCATGTGAGGTCTACTGCTTCACTGGAGGCTGGGCTGCTGCTGCACTCCATGGAATACCCGGGCATTGTTTCTTAGCCGGAGTATCCCAACCTTCTAGTAACTTAGTGTGATGGTTCATCTTCACCGTAGACTTGACTAGACTTTGGATCACTGTGGAAGAATACTTTCCATAGGTGTGATTCCAGAAAAAGACTTAATTAAGAAGTGAAAACCGGTCCCATGGACTGGAGTCGCAGATTCAATATAAAATAAATAAATAAATAAATAAATAAATAATAAAGTCAGCTGAGTATAATGTTTATCTCCCTCTGCTTCCTGATTGTGGACACAATAAGACCAGCTGCCTGCCACCATGCCCTCCCCACAGTGATGAGGAATATCCCTTCTTTACCATAAACTAGAAAAACCCTTCCCCCCTCTTTTTGGTTTTTTTTGTTTGTTTGTTTGTTTTTGTTTTTTTGAGACAGGGTTTCTCTGTATAGCCCTGGCTGTCCTGGAACTCACTTTGTAGACCAGGCTGGCCTGGAACTCAGAAATCTGCCTGCCTCTGCCTCCCGAGTGCTGGGATTAAAGGCGTGCGCCACCACGCACGGCCTCCCTTCCCCCCTCTTAAGCTGATTCTTGTCCCGTTTTTTTGTCACACAAGGAGAAGTGTAACTAACACACCTAATAACTTTTGTGTGCACCCCAAAGCTCTTTTCAGACCTTTTAATAATAGATTAAAAATATTATCATCTTATTGAAGATGATATTTGTTTCTCAAAAATGTAAAGAATCGGCTTAATTATGTTTCTTTAGTCATCATAGGTATAGTTTTGTATTTAAAATCCCTAACCTTTGACTCTTAGAAATACATTTGATTGGTCCAGATCATCTTTTCCAGCTAGGCCAAGGTCTAAGGTGATCCACCATTTGTCTAAGATCAATTTCAATTAAGGAGCCAACACTACCTGGGAGTTCAGGGCAGATTCATGTGAAATTACATGATTTGGAAGACTTACATGAATAAAACTGAGGACTGAGCATGATGGCCCATGTCTATAATCCCAGTGTTCTGGAGGCTGAGGCAGGAGGATTACAGGTAGCCCATCTAACTATCTAGCAAGACGATATCTAGTGGAAGAAAACGATAAACCAAGGAAATTCTTTATACTGGAATAAATGATCTTGGAAGCAGTTTGGGGATAGGGAACTCCATGCAAATGAGTTAGCAATAGATCAATTTTTTTAATACTCCAAAATGGCTTTTACTCTTTAAATCAACCACCAACACAAACCACCTGGGACAATGGGGGAAAGTGACACGACACAATCCAGAAGTTATCTCCATCAGGAACATGCTGAAGAGGCCTTCAATAGCAACAACTGCCTTGAAGTTGTTTCCCAGATGTGAAGTAGTAAGCCTGGTGCATCATACATTTGTTTAATATAAATGTTGCTTCAGCAGCCAGGTATAGGCCTGATAGACACAGTTTGAAACCCAGTGACACCTAGTCACTTTTTAAAAGGTTTATTTCGTTTTTTTATATGTATGACTGTTTTGACTTTATATTTGTTTGTGTCACATTCATGCCATGGAGAACAGAAGGGAGCATTGGATCCCCAAACTGTAGTAACAGACAGTTGTGAGCTACAATGTGGATATTGGAAACTGAACCCATGTCTCTGGGAAGAGCAGCAAGTATTCCTTACCACTGAGCTGTCTCTCCAGCCTGCCTGTAGTCATCTTTGGGCTGGTCAGACTTCCCTCTCTCTACATGGACTTGTGGTTTGGATGGCCCCGTGTTCCGCATCTTACTAATTAAAGCCAGCGCATCCACAGCTGCTGACTGTTAACAATCAACAGTCGAGTAAGTTCCCTGCCTGCATGTGTTTCCTTTAACAAATCCACAGTACTCGAGGGAGAACCTAATGAATTAAATCTGAGGACACTTAGTGGTGTACAGTCTCTCCTGTCAGCAGGGTGAGCTCTCTGCCACTTTGGAACTTCCCACTAATCTGTCAGCATCCTTAACCTGTAAGACATAATTCTGTTCATGAACTTGAGTTTCTCTTCCACATGATATCACTTGACTAAATGAAACATCTCAACTGATCCTCAGCACAACCCTCTTGGCTTCCCTACTGGATAGGGGTGAGAAGGTGTGCTCTTGTTGAAGGAAGTATGTCACAGGGAGTGGGCTTATGAAATTCTTGGGCAAATGGATGTATCTGGCTTTGGAGTTTCAAATGCTCAAGCCAAGCCCAGTGGTACTCTTTCTTCCTGCTGCCTGTGCATCTAGATGTAGAACTTCCGGCTCCTTCTCCAGCACCATGTCTGCCTACATGCTGCCATGCTCCCTGCCATGCTGATAATGGAACAAACCTCTGAGACTGTAAGCAAGACCCAATTAAATGCTTTCCTTATTAAAAGTTGCCATGGTCATGGTGTCTCTTCACAGCAATGGAACACTGACTAAGACAAGCCATAACAATAGAAATCACAACAGACTTCAATCTTAAAAGTGTGTCAAGAAATTCACAGACACACCTGACAAGCCTTCCCAGTTAGACCGATCATTTGCAGCATCTGCCTAAGACTATATCTGAATACATTTACATATGATTCATGCCTTCTCAGAATAACCATTTATGAAGACTAGGATTTTGACTATTTAATTACAATCATCTCCATGCAACACCTAATTCCACACACGCATCAGGCAGTACGTGAACAGAACACTATGAAATGTTGAGGAATACCCAATCTTGTAGTATTTACCTTCTACACGTTTGCTCTTTAATCAATTTTGCTGTTCTGAGAAACAGATGTGAAACAGCACAGTGAGGTAGGCTAGGAACAGAGCCCACAAGACTTCTTTTGGGCAGTGCTTTTTTCTATAGAGGCTTGGGGATTAGCCTGAGTAAGTTCATTTTGTAAAATTTCAAGACTTATCCAGAAAGCACAGAAAGGATGGACAACATAAGCATTTATCAACTATTCAGCATCTCATATAATAAATACTTCTAGAAATGTAAAACCTTGGTGTGGAAACTGAAAGGTCAGTATAGAATTCACAAACCTGAAGTGAGATGTAGCCTGCCTAGAAAATCTAACTTCTCAAGAGTCCCGTATGAGGCAGAATAAGCTAAATTACAATAAAATAACTAAGCTCGAGTTTTAGTAGTTTAATCAGTGTGGGTGTGTTTCTCTTTCACTGTACCTATCTGAAGCCAGCCAGCATGGTGCAGCTTGGGGGCTGGAGTTGAGAGATGCATCCTCTTTTGCTAACTGCCCTCTGCACCAAGTAGTGTCTTTGGCCACCAGCCAAGTGAGACCAAGCTGAGGGTCTCACATGTATGTACACCTCAGTATGGAAAATGACATAGCCGCCTCTACCCATAGGCCAGCTGCAAAACCTCATGAATATTGTCCCATCTAACTACAGAGTGGCTGGGCAATCCGACCATCCACGTGCTGGAAGGAAATGAGAGCAGATGTGGCAAGCACTACAGCAGCCTACCACAGCTCATCTGCTCATCTAAAAGGCTATCAGAAAGTCTTTTAAATTCTGCAAAGAGCTCAAGAGCTCATTCCCAAAATTGGTTTATTCTAATTGTTAAAGGAACAAACTATAGCTCGGCGTTTTTCTCTCTAAGTAATGCATTTAAGCTTCTACTTCTTCGCATTGGCTGACCAGGTCAATATGATCCCCAGGGAAAAGCATTACAGATAATCATTGCTAGTGCTGCCTTGAGTGTGCCAAAATAAAACAAGCTGTCAGCCAAAAAGAACTTTGCACAATAAAGTGTTAAATGAAATAGTACCAGGCAAAATAAGGTAATGCTCTTTTGCTGTCTAGCACCACATAAGATGCTAACTGAAAGAGTAAATAAAAACACTCAACGTGCATTTAGCTTTCATAATTTACCTTCTGCAAGGTTGATTTAGAGTATGCAGAATATGCCACATTATTTAGGCTGTAAAAAGGAGTTGCTTTCTACTACCTGCCACGTACAATTATAATAATCTGTCAGACAAATATAATTACAGAGTGTGATGTCTGTTTGAGTGTGAAGGCTCTGATTGTGTGGTATTGTCTGCTTTACACGGTGGCGCAGCGTAAACAATCGTACTCAGTGGTACCTCTCAGCTAGGACTACCACTCGGAGTCAGGAACGCCCCATCAAATAGCACGCAGATGGTTGCATTGGGGTTTGAGGCTGTTGGCTTTGTTTGTTTCCCCTCCCCCTGCCAACCAAGGCATTTCCATGCACAGACTTGACCACAGTGAGCTAGCGTCCTGCAGCCCAACATGGGAGAGCTCTCACATATTGTTAATAAATGCCAAATGTGAATGAGAACCAAAGCAAGATAAGATATGGCCAATTCATATGGACCAACCAATTCAATGGCAGAAAGAGGTTGAGAAAAGAATGCATGCATCCCTTTAGCGATTAAAAATAATTAGATGACATCTCCATGGGTTTAATAAAAAAAAAAAAAAAAAAAAAAAAACCCTAAGTTGTGCCCTAAGTTGTAATCTGCTATTAGACTCTCATACCAGCTGACAAAATAGAAAAAATAACTACAATGAAAGCTTTTCACTTAGGAAAAGTAATTGGAATTATGTTTCATTTGAAGTGCGTCAGAGATCTCCTTACCATTCCATGTATATGACCTTGGATTGGGCTTTTTAAATTTTTATCATTCCATTTATGACTCTGGTCACTGTAAGCTTTATAGCTGTCCATTTTTGGTGGGACTCTTCCGCACTTTCCTTTTGAAGATGAGCTTCACTTAGATGGGATTTCCAAGGTATTCCACATTCTGCTTTTGTAGCTCACATGGTGGAGAAGTTTGATGTTGTAATCCAAAACTCTACACCTAAATTTATAGTCAGCCCAGTGGAACAATCTGGAGTTAGCATCTTATTTACTTTGGAGTTACTCATCAGTAGTAGAGAACCAACTTAGAAAAACCAAACAACTTTGTGTTAGCACAGGAGGTTCCTTTTCTCCCTGAAAGAGCATATGGGAAAAGTACCTCAGAAAACAAACTCTTACGCTGGTAAGAACCTTTGTTTCAGAGATGTGGGGGGAAACGTCCCTGTGAGTTCACCACTGAGAGGGAACCTTATTTGCATAATGTTTGAGTCTTCCAGGATAGATTCCAAGGAAGGTAATAAACTTATCAATATAACTTATGAAAAAAACTTTTCAACTAAAAATTATGCTGGTTGTAGTGGCAGATCCCTTTAACTTCAGCACTTGGGAGATGGAGGCAGACAGATCTCCATGAGTTCAAGGCAAGCCTGGTCTACATAGTGAGTTTCAGGACAGCCAGAGTCATAGAGATAGACTATATTTTTTTTCTTCCTTTCTTAGACCCTACTATACTTTCTACATTTCTATCTACTAGGTTGTTCAAAGATACTGTTTCAATTGCTGATGCCCTATAGTTTCCATGAGAGCAGGACATTTTTTTAACTCCTCTTTGCCTCTGTAAGGTTTTAAATCGTGCATACATTGTTATAAAGGTCTGAATTAATACATTAAATAGATTGAAATAGTATGTTGTAATATTGGGTGTTTATTACCCTCTCTTTGGCATCTTATTCCTCCTACCTCCCCTTTCCAATACCCCAGCTGCTGTTTGAAGACTCAACCCGCTCTTGAGGGCTCTTATCTCCAACTCCAGGAACAAAATATGTAGTGAAGGTTCAACCAATCAACAATATCCCATCTAACAAGTCGTTTCTCTCAAACACACCACCGAAGTGAAGATTCTTATGCAAATGGATCTCAGTATTATTTCTGGGGAGAAAGAGACAAAGATGCTCTTTTGATGCGGGCTGTAAATATGGAAGCCTGGAGACCTGGAAGCTCGTGGCAGGTCTCAGAACTTTGAGAACAGCTAATTGGAGAATGAGGCCAATGGATATAAAGAAAGGCGTGGCACAAGGAGAAACCAGGTGCTTCATTTGAACGGAATCTTATCTTTTTGTTACAAACAAACAGACAACAAAAAGGCAGAAAAAGAAGGAAAAACTTTTCTTTTTTTTTTTTTTTTTTTTTTTTTATATCAACCTGGGTTATATTTTCTTTCCATTGCCAAGCAATATAGCCTGGACAAACGTGTCACCATTGAACAGATATAGTTTGAACAAACACAATGTGTGTTGTTTTCTTTTTTAAACTGGTTTGGCCTAATGCAAAGTATACACACCACTCCCATCAATGGGACATAGTGGGCACTCCTTATCTTCAGTTTCCTATGAATGAAACCAGTTTTTTGAACAAATATTTGGCTCCAAGTATTATATTAAGAAATGTACAGCTGGAGCAAGGAGGCTGCAGTTGTGCCAAATGACAAGAAGGTTCTCAAAAGCTACTGTGTCAAGGAAGCTAAGAGAAACTGAAAGGCTGGCAATAGCCAAAGACAACACATTTTGAGCATTTAAAAAAATAATAATTTCTACGGATTAAATTAGTCAAATGTAAAACTCCGTCTGCACATAATAGTACCACAGGAAACAGAACACCCTGACCTTGGGAGGATTATGCCCAGTGAAAAGAAACAACCAGATTTGGACTAACCTATCTCATGTTCTATGCTCCATGCTTCTTCTATAGATGCTAAGAAATGGCTTCTCTCTGTGGACATATGCCAACAAAGAAAAGGAAACTCCATGTTGTAAACCATTGAAATTACATATCCAAGCAGCAAGCACCATGACATGCTAACACTTCCCAAAGAGATACCATAGACTGTGTGCTCCTTGATGTAAGAGCATTCTATTGCCTAGGAAGTGGTCCAGAAACTTTGTTATAAAAGCTTATGAACAAAAGTCACACACTGAAACTAACCAGACCTAAAGAATTTGTACCCCTGTGAACTATGACTCAGTTAAATCACTTGGGACAGAAGCTATAATGCTTCACGCAGGATTTCATATGTTCACTTCTAATATATTTCTACATATTTATATGCTACCAAAACCAAAAAGTCAACATCAGAGCTAAAGCTAAACAAAAATCAGCCTCGCATCCTTTGTCAAACCTTAGGCCCAGCATTAGCATTCAGTCTTGACTCAGACCCTAATACTTAGCCTTTCTTTTCTCCTCTTCATAGTCTACTATATTCACATATACATTTGTTTACATACATAGGTATATACACACATACATGCACACATACATACATATGATATTAGCTATATTCTGCAGATGAGTGAGAACATGAGGGTTTCTTTTTTCTGTCTGATAGTATTTTGAATTCGTTTCAAGATAATTTCTCTACAAATTTTGTGATTTCACTTATCTTAGATTTGAATTATATTATATATTTTTATTTATAAAACCAAATAGCAGCATATATTTAGTGTAAATGTACTTAGTATATAATATACATATATTATATTTCATATATATACCATATATATATATATATATATATATATAAACTATTTTCATTATCCATTTATCTGTGGATGGACAACTAGGTTGACTCCAGTTCTTCCCTATAGTGAGTAAAGAAACAATAAGCATGCTCTTACCAGATAAAAAACATGACTCCTATCAAGCCTGTACTGGCTAGCTTTGTGTCAACTTGACACAGCTGGAGTTATCACAGAGAAAGGAGTTTTAGTTGGGGAAATGCCTCCATGAGATCCAGCTGTAAGGCATTTTCTCAATTAGTGATCAAGGGGGGAGGGCCCCTTGTGGGTGGTGCCATCTCTTGGCTGGTAGTCTTGGTTAAAAAAGAGAGGAGGCGGAGAAAGCCAGTGAAAGCAAGCCAGTAAAGAACATCCCTCCATGGCTTCTGCATCAGCTCCTGCTTTCTGACCTGCTTGAGTTCCAGTCCTGCATCCTTTGGTGATCAAAAGCAGTATGGAAATGTAAGCCAAATAAACCCTTTCCTTCCCAACTTGCTTCTTGGTCATGATGTTTGTGCAGGAATAGAAACCCTGACTAAGACAAAGCCTCAAGGTCCACTTGCTCATTGGAAGCTTTTTTTTAACAGAGTGCAATCACAAAATTCAAAACATAGGCATCTCTGTGACGAAAATAACTGAGGTTTTTGTCAACAAAATAATTCAAGAGGAAAAAAATGAAATAGGAGTATATATGGATTAAGAGCTTGAGAGTTCATAGAAGTCATACATAATCTGAAGACCCTGTTAATATTCTCCTTAGAGCCAGACCATTCCTAAAGATATGAGACAATCATGGAACCTGGGGTGCTCACCGAATACTCTCTGACATCAAGAGACTATGAACTTATAGGTTTGATTTTGAAATTGTAATTAGCACTTTTTAAGTTATCTCTTATAGCCTAATACAAGGGTAATTATGAAGGCAAGATGTGAGACCTTGGACTCACTTCCAATCTTACAGCAGCAGGGCAGGAGAGGCGTATGCAGGAGCAGGGACTGACTGTGTGACACTGTAAAGCTAATGGATGGGATATGAGAATTGTTAGGATCTGGTACATTCAGTGTTTTATTGTGCATCACTCTGTTGCTGCTCAAAAAATCATGAATGCAGGCCAGCCTCCTTGCCTTCACATGAGTAGGCTTCCATGCTTGAGTAGTGTTTTGACGTCCCCTGGTTCCAACTCACCCGCTTACCTAGCCACCGCCATTGCTACCTTCAATTGTCTCCTACGACAATGAACGCTAGCTATACTAACACGCACACTCATCCCTGCAGAGGGTATCTGTCAGCCTCCTAACTCCACACAGGAACTTCATTTTTTTTCCTACATGGCTGTCTTACAACCATTGTTGAAGGCCTCTGATATATATTCATGGCCCGGCTGCTAACAAGTCTCCCCACCTTCTTTAGAGCAGACCATGTTCCCCCTAACACGTGAGCACAGACCTATAGCCAGAGCTGGGTTGAAACGTCTCCTTTGGGACAAGTCTCTCTATATAATCTGGCTAAGGCTAAACCTCTTAAGTGAAATGCTGTCCTGGAAACAAAACCTGCTTTCTATGTTCTATTTTATTTCAAACTCAACACAAAGCAATAGTCCCCAAAGAAAAGTTACACTGGAGTTAGGTTCACACAATTTCCCTGAAATGTAACATGAGAGTTAAATACAGATGATATGACTGGTCAATAAATGTCACCATTGAGCGGCTTTGTCCCCCTAATAATATCATTCAGATCATTATAAACAAAGTGAAAGGGTTCTTATGTGAAACAAACGCGGCGGGACTTATTCCTGCGAAACACAAGCCAAAGGCAGGGCAGCCAGTCCTAACCGCCTGCGAGAAGGGGCAAGAACGGCGTGCAGCTTTGTGGTATCCCGGGAGGATTTTATTTCCAAATATAAAATTCATGCCATGCTCACAGGCAGAACCTTAGAATACTCATAATGATCTAATGACAGCATTACCATTGAAGGCTGCTACTAATACCTTGAACTACTACCGTTCTATACAGATCCAGGGATACGATTTCAAAGCTCATGTGCAATGAAGACTGCCTGAGCTGAAAGCAATCCAGTCCGGTAAAAAGAAGAGGGAAGAGAAGAAAAGGGAAGAATGCAACTGAAGCCCACAATTTGGGATATCCAGGATGGGGGCAGGGGGTGGGGTTGGTGCTTTGATTGTGGCGTTTCTTTTATTATTGTTGAAGTTTGGGGAAAGGAGAGGTATTTTATGGCAGAGAGAGAAAATGTCTCTAAATTAGAAAGCGCTGCCTGCCTCTGACTTTCTGAATCACCTCTAACTTAAAGATGGTGTGTTTCTTTTTCTCCTCCGAGGACAGAGGGCACGGCAATTGCCTTCGCTGACCTCGAGCTCGGCTCCCTCTGCTGTGGAGGGGACAAGGAGCTCACAGCCATGTTGTGTTCAGTCTTACTTCAACCCTGACACACCCAAGGCAAAGAAAAGAAATAGCATATTAGCTGCAAAAGAGTTAGGAGACCCTGTAAATCTAACAAAAAAAGCACCCAGCACCTACTGACCCCCATCCCTTGATGGCTAGATTGAAATGTCGGTTGCGTTTCTATAAAGGAAACATCAGAACAAGATGGCTACACTGCATTTCAGGTCCCAGGCAACTGCCTGCATTTGTAGGTAACTTAACTTTTCTTTTCTTTTCTTTTCTTTCCTTTTCTTTTCTTTTCTTTTCTTTTCTTTTTTTCAAAGCTAACCTACAATTGTTTCTGAAAAGGTTCTGATAGGACCAACAGGGTGTGTGTGTGTGTGTGTGTGTGTGTGTGTGTGTGTGTAGGGGTCTGTGCATGTATGTGCATGTGTGCATGCAGGTGAATGTGAGTGCACACATGTAATTTTTAAATGATGTTAAAATGTTCTTTCATTCTTCTGGTAATTTGCAGTTGAGATTTGTAATTTCACCAGTATTTCTCACGTATAATGCCAAATCTGGTAATACTTATTTAAAGTATATTATAACATGTGTTTAAAATACATTGAGCTCCTTGGAGAAAAGGCACTATAGAAATCTAATAAATAATAAGTAGATGATTGACAAAGGATAATATTAGAAGCTCAGTTTTGAATCTTTACAGAAATTTATGCATTGGGGTTTATTCTTAGCTAGACAATCTCATTGGTAGGTAATATGCAGTAGGGCCATGTGTCCCAGATTGTAAGGTTCTGTCATCCAGCAGAGGAAAAAGGTCATGACCTACAGAAGCTATTTCTGATGTGAGAATAATCTCAACAAGAATGTAAAAAGGAATCCCAATTTTGGCTTTAAAAATGCATTCACTGATGCTATTTGGAATGTGAAAGAAACTTGAAATATATAGAGAGTGGAGTTATAAAGGGCAGCTGGATTCAACCACATGGCCAAATTTGAATCAGCAAACTGACATTCTCTGAGATAACACACATTATGTCCTTTAAAATTAAAACGGAAAACAAGAGCCAAGTCGCATTACTCATTCGTTATGCTGTGAGTTGGTTCAACTCAAGAATGCATAATTTTCTGCTCATAATGCAAACTAAGGAAGGATGAGAGCCAGATATGAACAGTTCCCTCCTTCTGGAGTAAGACCTATAGTTATCCAGGGATTCGATATGGCTAGGAGAAGAGACCAGACGCCTTGAATTTTGGCTGTTAAAGGACCTGGCTTGACTCTCTGGGATGTATCACCAAAGAAGTAAAGATGAGTCTAGGAAAGCTACTCAAAAGATGGAAATACAGTGCTTTGTAGGTAAGCAAAAGTGGAAGACGCCATCATACACAAGGGAAGCTGGGAAGGTATAAGTGAGTGTCCACTAGCCGATCCTCTCCGGTTAAATGTGACATTTGCCTCTTCACACAGGAACATCTGCCTTCAGGTTTTATTTTTGACAAGTTTGAATATTCATTCTTTTGGGAGGCGGTGGTGAAATTGTTGAATATTGTGCATTGCTAACACACAAAATATAGAGCAGTTGATGACTACTTACATTTTGTAGACACTGTGGGTATGTCAATTAACACACAACTTAAGATGACAAATAGTGGACACATTATGCAAATACCATATTAGACTGATTTTTTCCCTAATCATTTGACTTTCATGTTGCTGAGGGTGGAAATATACTATAGACTACCATATCACCAGCAACTGTTATGATATCCCTTTCTAATATTGAGAATGGAGGCAGCCATTCAGGGACCATGAGAAAAGAGGTTTGATAATGAAAGTTGTGTATTAAGGATTAGGCAAGAGAGACAAAGAGTGTGTCAGGATCATGACTGATGCTATCAGCCAATGCAAGCAGCAAGAATTATCCCTAACCTAACCTCCTTTCACGTGAGATCACTAAGCAGTTATTGTTGTTGTTGTTGTTTGTTGTTGTTACTGAAGGTACTCTTTAGTTAACTTTTCCTCTCTCATGGTGGAAATTCATCAGATTTAATGCCTTAGAATTTGAGGTTTTATAATTCTAAAGCCTGAAAGATCCAAAACACGATGTTTATGCTAACTGAATCAGAAGCCAATATGATATAAAACTGATTCCTTGAGGTGAAAAAACAGCAAGCAGGCCAAGGCACTGATGTCTCCTAAGAACCCTTGCTTCCCTCCAATCCCTGGCATGATCTCCAGGTAGAGAGAGAACAAGAGGACACCAGTCATGTGTCCAGCCAGGAGGCAGACACGGTGAAGAAAGAGGCAGTTGAGAGATGCCCGCGGTCTGGATGGGAGGATGTCATTTATTGAACAAGCAGCAAGGGAAAGCTGTATTGATGGGAAGTCACAGGCTGCCAGCCCAAGCAATTGAAGACCTTAAGTATCTTACATTTCACCCTTGTTAGCATCATAATCTATCTCCAGTTATGAGGAGCTGGAAGGGAGACCTAAACAGAATATTTCAGTTCATTCCTGACAAAATAAAATCAAAAAATAAAAAATTTAGAAAACTTTAAAAACATGTCCAGACCCAACTTTATTATTTGAAATTCATCATTCCTGGTTAATTGAGCTCTGATAATAAAGATAAAATGCCCATGACAAATACCCAAGAAACTCACAGGTTAATAGAAAAGACAGGCAAGTGCGGGGGTGGGAGGGTATGTGTATGTGCTTATTGTATGTATGTGTGTGTGTGTTTATTGTGTGCATATGTGTGTGTTTATTGTATATATATTGTGTGTAGGGGGCTGTATGTGTATGTGTGTGTGTGTTTAGTGTGTGTGTGTGTGTGTGTGTGTGTGTGTGTGTGTGTGTGTAACTATGATAATGTGAAACAGTTAAAGCGGCATAGGAGCACCCAGTACAGATGAGAAATGCAGTCTGAGACATAGGTACCCACAAGAACTTTAAGGAAATTGTAATTCTATGTGGTCCTTATTGTATCTGGAAAAAAATATTTTTGTTTAACATTAGGGAATTTAGGATGTGTCTGTGTATTAAGGGAAATAAGGTATTCAGGGACAAAGAAAGTAGTGATAAATGATGGCCAAGAGCCTTAAAGAAGCTCTGAGTACAAAGGCAGATCTTGGCTCAGAGACTGACCACACACAGAGTTTTAAAAAGTCGAGATAGGAAGAAGAATGGGAACACAAACGCACATGGTGGGAACTGACAGGACACCGAAACAGCACATGCTCGGTGGTCTTTATGTAACTAGTAGAACATAATGGGCTTTAAGAAGGGAACTAGCGGGCTGGTGAGATGGCACAGCAGGTAAGAGCACTCACTGTTCTTCCTCTTCCAAAGGTCCTGAGTTCAAATCCCAGCAACCATCAGTAATGAGATCTGATGCCCTCTTCTGGTGTGTCTGACGTCAGCTACAGTGAGTGTACTTATGTATAATAATAAATAAATCTTTTTTTAAAAAAAGAAGGGAACTATCACATTTATACTTATAAACACTATCCAGTAGGGTTCTAAGGATTATACTAAAAAAATAGAAAGACAAGAAAATTCTAGAAGCTACAATATCCATCCAAAGATGACTATAGTTATTCAGGGGAGAGAGAAAAAAGAATATGTAAATTAAGACAGTGACCATTTCAGATGTTTATAAGCCAAACTCACTCCAATGAGAGACAATCAGCAGGGAGGGTCAGGGGGAAAACTTCAGAAGGAACCTGGGACTGACCATTTGAATTGTTGATATGCTTGGCAGGGATTATAAGAAGGATATCAGCTTGACTTTTGACTTTGAACATGTAGAAATATAGATAAAAATTTTGAGATGGTAATAGATTTAGAAAGGATTTGATGTAAATAAAGAAGCCAGTTAGGCCAGGCATGTTGATGCACACCTGTAATCCCAACACTCGGGAGGCAGAGGCAGGCAGATTTATGAGTTCGAG
>NC_034596.1:48218956-48222636 GCF_900095145.1 Mus pahari
GAAGAAGAAGAAGAAGAAGAAGAAGAAGAAGAAGAAGAAGAAGAAGAAGAAGAAGAAGAAGAAGAAGAAGAAGAAGAAGAAGAAGAAGTAGTCAGTTAGGTTTAGAGACCCAGAATTCATGAGAAGATTGGGCCTGCAAGATGGCTCAGCCAGTAAAGGTGGGTATGTCCAGGCCTGACCACCTGACTCTGACCCCAAGAGCCGCATGGTGGGAGGAGAGAACTGGCTCTGTTGTGGGGGAGGCACCAACACCAGGTTAAGCCAAGAGAAAGTCTGGATAAGCCAACCAGCAGCTACACTGGATGTTTGGGATCGCACTGTAGCCCTGACCCTTTCTCAGGGTTTGCTTCACAGTACAAACCCCATATCCTGGGTTAGCATAGTTCAGTTAACAAGAGCAGTTAGCCAGAAGTGACACTACAGAAGCCAAAAAGCAATATCAGTACATTTAGAGACTTTCCCAGAATTATAGACTTTGATGGATTGGATTTCTGTTTTCATAAATAAATAAATAAATAAATAAACAAACAAACAGGGTTTCTCTGTGTAGCCCTGGCTGTCCTGGAACTCACTCTGTAGACCAGGCTGGCCTCGAACTCAGAAATCCATCTGCCTCTGCCTCCCAAGTGCTGGGATCAAAGGCGTGCACCACCACTGCCCGGCAGGTCTCTGTTTTCATTTTGGCAGATGGTACTGTCTATGTGCTGAGGTTTATGTCCTGAATAATCCTTCCATTGTGGTGTCAGTTTGCTAAGATCTGGAGACGAGTCATCTTCTGACGGCCACATAGGTGTTGTGGCATTCACCCACCCCACAAATACATAAATAAATGTAATAAAATGTTAAAAAAAAAAAAAACCAAACACATAAGGGTTAATCTGAAAGTCTGTTCCCTAAGAATGATAGCAAAATCATAAGGGACGTAGATTCCCTCCACTTGTAGGTCCATGCGTGAAGGGGGCTCCAGAGCCTGTGTTTCCAGTCCACTCAGGAAATTCATCACTATTTCAAGCTCCCATAAAGTCTTACTATGCTGTATTGCATATTACTATGCTGTATTGCATATTATTATGCTATATTGCATATTACTATGCTGTATTGACCTCTTAGATTGATATTACCTCCTCTTGTTTGTGTTTCTGTTGGCAAGGGAAGCCTCGAAAAGCCCACAGGCTACAAAAGCTAAGATCCACCACACAAAAGCCCTGTTGTCATCAACTTATTTGTTATGGCTGCACAGGAAAGACTTTAAAAACAACCGAATGAATGAGCCCTTGGCAGCATGCAGCAAACGGAGCCAAGAATAGGATTTGTCCCCTGTCAGCTCTGACAACAGTTTCGGTATGTCAGAGTAGGGCTGAGTTTATTGTTACCAAGATTAATTCTTTTCTCATGAACACAGAGCAGTGTTTCACTCCACTCCCTAAATCATTTATGTACACACATAAATACATCACTTTACCAAAAATGTATTTAATCCATTTGAATGTACATATCCTAATGCAGTAAAATATATAGGTCTATCTCCCCCACCGCCATAGTCAAACCATCTATTTTTCTCATAGTGAGAAAAATAAATGACCTTGGTGCTGACCCAAATATAACTTGCTAATTACCGTCTGTGTACCTTCCAGGCCCTGATTAATCGTCCTTAGCATTTGTATAAGACTGTGATTCTGTTCTGGAAACTTTCCGTATAGCTTGTAATTCCCTCTGGGGGGGGGGGGGGGGTTCAAAATTGCTGACTTCCCACCTCAACCCTGCTGCTGCCCCAAGTCCACGGGTGGGGGGGGGGGGAGACTTCTGTGACCTATACAGTTGAAGAAAAGAAAACACAGCTACCCCCCTTCCGGAAGCAGAACAATGCAGTGAAATAGCATACCTTTCACCAGGGCCATGGTGTTATCTGAAACCCTATAATCCACAGCCTATTCTGCTCCTTCAATAGGTTAGAGGATTTCAGTGGGTGGGTCGGAGAACTAATCAATTTTGAAACACCATCTGCAAAAATAGATAATGTTCATCTAAAGGGCAACCTAGTCATAAAGCCTCACTGGGAGAGTAAACACACACGCAGGCTTTGTGTGGAGGGCTTCCCCTGAGTGAGGCAGCAGTTCTCCAGTAGCGGGGCCATATTCTATCCACACCACCGAAAGAATTTGTCAAGCACCAACATGTAGAACGAACTATGGGATTAAACTGACATGGACCCAAACTTCTAGAACTCATAATATAATCTAACTTGTAGTGGAACATATAGGAATTACGAATTTCCTCAATCTAAATCCATCTCTGTCTCCTATATTGCTTTTCTCCTGTGCTTCCTATGCTGGCGAAGGACTCAGTTGCATCCAGGATCCATCCCTCCTAACTCCTCCCTAGGACATACTGGTTACTCTCTTAATGATGCCTAAACTGTTGTTCTAGAGCTGTCGTCATTTTCAGACTCATGCAGCCGGTCTGCCTGGGTCCCACATCCAGTCTCTTTCATCCTGCCACTGAAGTAACTTAACCTTCCAGTCTCTCTGTCATTCATCTGCCCAATGCCTCCTAATCACATATCACATGTAAAAGAGGAAAAGCGAAGACCACCTCTCTCCTTGCCATTACTCTACACGGGTTAAGCCTCTCAGACTCATTCAGCTCCATCCAGCAAAGGCGTATAAGCTTTATGTGAGGTGATGGAAATGCATCGTGTAGTAGGCTAGCCTCACGAATTCACAATGGCAAGAAAGACAATGGAATAACATGAGAGGGTTATGACTATTAAGAAAATCTAACATGAGTCTAAGCAGTAATGAAAGCATTCTAGGGAATAAAGAGATGGCTCAGGAGTTAAGAGCACTTGTTTTTCTTGCAGAGGACCCAGGTTCAAATCCAAGCACCCACATAACAGAACAATCATCCTTAATTTGAGTTTCAGCAAATTAATGCCCTCTTCTGGCCTCTTCAGGGACTGCATACACATGGTGTATTTAACATATATTCAAGCAAAACATATATACATATATAAAGTAAAATAAAGATTTTTAAAGAACACTGGGGAATTCCAGGATTTAAAGCATAATTAGGAGAAAGTCCCAAAAAGTCTGTGCAATAAAGTACTATCCTGGAAACACAAAAGAAGAAAGGTTTGGGGCTTTTGTTTTTTATTTTTAAAAAAGCAATTAGTAATGAGGATATAGAACCTGGACGGTCGATTGTCTATAACTAAGCAAGACTCCTCCTAGGTGAAGGACTAGGACAATAACCCATCCATGAAGCCTTTGACCTACAAAATGTGCTGGGGTAAAGGTGGTGAATTTATTTTATTTTTAAAAAGGAAAGCACAGAAGGAATGGACCTACAGAAGAGGAGAGGTAAGGAGAGGAGATTAGGAGAAGTGTAGGTAAGTTGAAATGTAGTGGATATAAAGGATAAAAACTAAAAATTAAAAAAATGAATGAATTGGGGAAAAAAGAGAATTAGATCTTCCCAAGAAATCTAAAAAATAAGGATCAAGTCTAAGTGGATCAAAGACCTCCACATAAAACCAGAGACACTGAAATTGATAGAGGAGAAAGTGGGGAAAAGCCTCGAAGATATGGACACAGGGAAAAAATTTCTCAACAGAACAGCAATGGCTTGTGCTGTAAAATCAAGAATTGACAAATGGGACCTCATAAAATTGCAAAGCTTCT
>NC_034596.1:48224026-48225044 GCF_900095145.1 Mus pahari
ATAGGGAACTTTCGGGATAGCATTTGAAATGTAATAAAGAAAATAATAATAAAAAAAAAACAAAAACAAAAACAGAAAAAATAAAAACAACAACAAAAAAAAAGAAGAAAGAAGGAGCAAATATTATCTTGGAATTCAGCAAAAAGGCTTGAAAGAGGTTTTGATGTCTGACAGCAAACATCAGAAGGGATTGAGCAGTAAAGGGGGCAAAAAGGAAAAGTGAAAATTGGACTGTGGTATTGATATAGGTGAGAACTTAGGGTTGGACATGATCCCCCAAAATGTCACTCAATACCTGAATACTTCCATATAATAGCAACTATCCTCTTATGTAAACCACTGTTTGGGGGTTTTGTTTCTGTTCTAGCACTAAACACATTGTTTCATCTTTACATAGGACACAAGTACAAATACAAACAAATTCTCAATAAATAATAACCTAAAAGTTGACCAACAAGAAAACTGTTGTGTCCACACTGGAGATTCCTCACTTCTCATCCTTATTGATTGACCTTCACATACCATTCACCTGTCTGTGTGAATATAGAATGAACCTCACAGGCTCGTGTGTTTGAACATTAGACCTCCAGTTGATGGCACTGTTGTGAGGAGACTTCGGAGCTATGGCCTTGAGAGCAGAAGTGAGTTGTAAGAGGTGGGTGTTGAGGGTGATGTCCACTTCTGGTCCGAGTTTGTTTTCAGATCTGGCAAGATATAAGTGATTTTGACAACATGCTGAAAGCAAATTGTTGTGGGTTGTCCTAATGCTGTTTGGTTTCTAATGTTAATTCTGCTTCCTCAAGAGGGACAGCCTCCGGATGAACAGTGGATCACGTACTCGGGTGATCTCGTGTGAACCTTCTCCCCATTTACTGGTCAATAATGGCTAGAGCCTGTGGACAGCAGAGGTGAAAGGTGGGACAGGAGGTCTTTGAGAGTGGGAGCAGATAGAACTATGAGAAGGGAAGGAGAGAAGACAGAGGAGGGAGGGAGGGAGGGAGAAAGGGAGGGGAGGGGA
>NC_034596.1:48225171-48231707 GCF_900095145.1 Mus pahari
GTGCATCGATACTGTGTGGAGTTTATGGCCAGCGGGGGAGGGGAGGGGAGGGGAGGGGAGGGGAGGGAGCGGAGGGAGGGAGGGAGCGGAGGAAACAAAGATGGTACAGAACCACACGGCCAGGAGAAACTACAAGTAACAAAGGGTCTCTTAGCTGGGGAATAAGTTAGTATAGTGCTAATTCTGCCCAATCTAGGCTTATTGCTTATAAATATAGCTAGATTATGTGGATTTTATTTGGGATTATTGGGGTTGGAAATTACTGCAACAGCAAATACCAGAAGGGAACTGAGTCACTCCAAGCTGTCTACCCACCATGCTCTCTCCACCATGATATCTATTGAACCAGGAGCCAAAATAAATCCTTCCTCCCTTAAGTTGCCTCTGTATGGTGTTTGGTCAGGGATAAAAGTAACTAATGTCCCCCCTTCCAGACTTGTAGCCCTAAGGGTCCCAGAACTTTCAGGTCTTTGACCTCCTGTCCTTTCAGGTCTTTGACCTCCTGTCCATTGTGTTGTGTGTTCACACCTTTACCTGGAAATTAGCATGGATGCCACCACACACCTTTTTACCCTCCTTAAGTTGTCCAGCTCTAGAGGAATTTGAAGGCTGTTCTAAACTTTGCAAACATTACAAACCTTACATGCTCTGATAAAGTTTTACTTGACTATATCCTTGATGTCTTTATTTTCATAAAGGATAGCCTTCAACTTCCCTCAAATAATAGCATATCATCCTAGTTTATGCCCCATCAATACAATAGAGCAGATGTTTGTTCAACAAATTAAAATCTGAATTCTTAACCCAGGTTTTTCTTGAGAACGAGATAGGCTTTGTCCACCACGGAGAAGTCTATCAAGAATAAATATTGGGTTCATTCAACTTTTATTCATTTTATAATCTTTCTTAATCTGGACTAGCTATGATATTAAGGCCATGGGATAAAAGTAATTTCTCTTAATTGATAGACACTCTCCTGTAAGAACTAAGAGTGTAAGAATTTTTCTGTGGATAAAGCTCTTAAAATACTTAATAATATTTGTTTATGTGGTATTAGCCTCTAAAGAACAAAGCATATGCCTTGTATCTTAATTGGCAAAGGCACGGTAAAATTAATATTGTGTTGTGTTAGTACTGTTTAAAATGATCACAAATAAAATACTTTATTAAAAGCTAGTTACACTTTACCTGAATGAATTTTACCTATAATAATAATGTTATGGTTTAAAGACTTAAGATATTCTCTTAAAAGTTTTCTCATTCAACCACTTTGGTATATGTATGTATGTTTTCTAGATAATTCATATTCCAAATGAGGGCTTCGATGACAGTGATTTTAATTTAGTTTCACATTCTAATATTTTTCCAAACTCTCAACCACTCCTATTTAGAAGCAAACCCTCTCAGAATGCCCACTGGTTGCTCTGGAAAGCAGTGCCCAGGGTGGACTTTGTCATGTAAGAGCTATGCCTGAGAAAGTAAGGGAAGATGGGTTAGGGCTGTGTTTATATGTGCCACACAAAAGGCAGAGGACAAGCCAGTTACCCAGATCAAAGACTTTGATGGGAATGAGCAGTGAAGCTTAAGTGGAGAGCTGAAGTCACCCTTGGCAGCCATTGAGTAGTTACTCAATCAATACTACCACAGAACTCAGGCTCCGTTGAGCCACAGCCGAGGTCAACAGACTCCAGGTCACCAGCAGTCTGTTTCAGAAACCACCTTATGAGCATGTTCAGCTTAAAGAAGGCAGACTGAGGCACAGTGCCCCAACAGAGCTAGCCCTTGAGGCCAAAGTTCCCACCCCTCCAGTCACCGATCCCAACCCAGTGCCTCACTCCCAGCCTACCCCCTCCCTGCTCCAACACTTGATATGTGTTGAATACACTCAGTGGTTCTCAACATGTTTTTTCCTTACAGTTCTTTATTAGCAACATTCATTTAGGTTTTGGACTCTTGTCAAATGCAATGTGAATGGAGAGCAGATGCCTTTTCTGAACTCAACAGAACAAGAGGAGAGTCACAGAGCCCATCTTGCCACAATCAAAACTAGTGCTTACAACAACACCCACTGCTGGTGACAGGCTGTGTGGAACTGGGCCAATGCTGATCTAGCAAGAGATGCCAACTCAGTGAGTCAGAAAAAATGTTTCAGATGTGCCAGGTCGCTCCGAAATCCCCATCAGGTCCTGGGTAGAATAATTGCCGTGTTCCCCATGAGCAAGGAACCAAGATGAGAAAACACAACATCACTGGGACAGCGTGTATCGTTCACATCCTAGCTGGCAGCAAGGCCCGCTGCTTTGAAAAGGGTACCACAGGCTGCCTGAAAGGCTAAGGTGGCTGGCAGCAATTCAAAAGCACAAGATGGAGGGAGAAGCAATTGTGGGAAGGAATTCAAGGCGGACAAAAGGATTAACAGCAAAAGGATGCAGGGTGTACAGGGATGGGTGGTTATGGTTTACCGTGGGTTTAGCAACACTGACGTGTTTTTATGAATATTTACAAGAACATTTGGAAGCTGTGTCTTGCCCACACAGCCTCCGCCCCCAACACTCTTGGTTAAAAACTGCACCATATTTAATAAGACTGGGGATGGGAGGGAAAACTGGGCCTTCTTTGGCTCCCAGATCAGGGTCTCCTTGCATGATTGCCAGGACTCCCAGGAGGCAAATAGTCACTGAAAGAAAGTTTAGACAAGACAATCTAGGCCTGAGTACTAGGCAGCCTAGTAATTAAAAGGCATAAGAAGGAAAAATGGTATTTAGAAGATAAGAAAAGAGTGAAAACCGAGTCTCTGGGAAAAGCGTCATTGCAGTGGCTTGTTCTAGTCTTTAGGTAGAGAGAGGACATTGACCAGTCACTAAAACAGTTGTTTACAAAATCACATCAATTCTCGGTTCTTGTGAGTGGGTCAGGAGGGCTGTTCCCTCTCCCTCCTAAGTCCTCCCTGGCTTCAGTTCAATCCACTTCTTCATCCATCCGAAGAGTCTGCTTTCTTATTGATTTTGTCCGTTCCCTTGCAGTACGTTAGGAGCTATGTCCTGAACAGAAGAGTGACAATCTGGAGCAGAATTCTGACCTGCACTGCCTGCATTCTAATAGAAGGCCTGCCACTCTGAGAAAGATATGCTGGCTCTTTAAATCTCAGTTTCACCCTTTGTACAGCCAAAGTGAAAGCAGCTAAGAATCATCAGATGTTGGCTCCTCCCTCTAAGCCTTGTGTTCCACCTCTTACAGACAGGTTGAGAGTTTCTTCCTGGAACCCTGGATCTGGACAGCGTCCTCGGACCGCCCACTGTCACCGCCCACCGTCGCCTAGACGCCCACCATCGGACACCTGCCCGCCACCGCCAGGACTGCCCATCATCGCGAGAACGCCGTGGCAACTTCTAAGGACTCAGGGGAATGCTGGGAACCCTTCTTTGTATTTAAGCCAGTCCTGACAATAAAGATTAGGGCTTTGATCAGACACTTGCCAAGGCCCCATATTTCCTTTTGCAGCCCTGTTCCTTCTCAGGAGTTCTCGTCCTCCAGTTCGGATCCACAGTGGGTTCTGCAGGCAGAGCCACACATTTGGCGCTCAAGTGCGAACCCACCCCAAGGTGTTCTGCGCACGCAGACAAGGCGCCGGTCTGTGTGCAGGCAGGAACACCACAAACAGACATAAGCCAAGGCGCACAGTGAGGGCTCCAGCACGGTTGGTGCTATTATCACAGGCCAGCCTCAGCTTTGGTGCACAGTCACTTTGCATATGATCAGTACAGTCACTCATCATACATTTGTCTTCTCATGGGTTGAAAGCAGACTTTTAATTGAGAGCAGAACCAGAAATACCTAATGAGGTGGTTTGCATTAGAACGCCCCCCACCACCACCATGCACTCATACAATTCAATGCTAAGGTATCAGGGAGTGGAACTGTTTGAAAGGATTAAAAGGAATGGGAGGTGTGGTCTTGTTGGAGTAGGTGTGTCACTGGGGGTGGGCCTTGATGTTTCAAAGCCAGGCCAAGTATCCCACTATATATATATATATATATATATATATATATATATATATATATATATATATATATTCTCTCTCTCTCTCTCTCTCCCCTCGCCTATCGATCAGAATATAACTCTCAGCTATAGTCACAGCTATAGCTACAGCACCATGCATGCTACCATGTTCCTGACAGGCTCCTGACAGGATATCAACTAACCTCCTAAAACTATACAGTTAAAAACTTTCTTGTTATAAGAGTTGCCTTGGTTATGGTGTTCCTTGACAGCAATAGGCCTGCGACTAAGACAACTAGTTGGACTGCCAGCGACGACAAAGGCCAGGGAGGTGGCTTTACACTTAAGGAATCAGTGGCAAGCTGACTTCTGGGCTTATGTAGAGCAAGCTGCTGGCAGAATTATGTTGTCTTCAGCCATGATGGTCTTCAGCATGTTTCTATTAAAGCTGGATCTTTGGGGCTGGAGAGATGACTCAATGGTTAAGAACCCTTAGTGTGCTTCCAGAGGACCAGAGCTCAGTTTTCAGCATCCTTATCAACAAGCAGCTCACAACTTCTTGTGTCCAGTGCCAGGGGATCTGATGCCTCTGGCCTCCAAGGGTACCTGCACTCATTTGCACATACATACACACACACACACACACACACACACACACACACACACACACACACACTTAGAAGAAAGTCTAGATCTTTGCTGAGTATACAGGTCTACACAAAAGCACTTGCTTAGAAAGCATGAGGCCCTAGGTTTAATTCTGGGGTGATGCTCTTGAATTAATCATATCTTTATATTTGCTTACTCACTGCCTTCTCTGCATCTCTTTCTTTGGTTCTGTCCAAGCTCTTTTCAACAAACACAAAGAGCCCTTTAGCCAAGCTGTCTCACACCGAGGGAGTATGTCCTTCTCTGTTTGCTTGCTGTCTTCCTCTCAGGCTTCAGTCTGAGATTTGATCTTGACTCTCCAAGGTGTATACATTGGTGCTCGCCCCGGCTGGAGCTTGCTTCCTCCATCTCTCACACATCTCTGTTTCCCTCTGCGGTGGCAGCACTTTTCTGGGAAGGTATTCAGAAAGTTCGTTTCTGAACAGTTATGTACCAAACAAGAAAATATCAATTTGGTTTGTATTCATTTGTTAATATCATAAATAATTTTAAGTTGAAATAATATTTTTCCAGAGGTTTTAATTGAACAGTGGTCCCTTGCCCTTAGAAGTCCACACTGGGCTGCCTTTTGAGTCTTCAGTGATCTTGTTTGTCTCCTCAGAAGCATTGAGGAGCCTGACTCCTAATGCTCTGGTGTCTCAAGGTGTCACCATGAGGGTCCTGTTTTAGGGTGACTGTGGTTTTACTTTTCAGGACACTTGCTGGCAATTTTCAATCTTAAAATGCACAACCTTCCATTTGGGGAAATTTGGTCTTTTGCAATAGCTAAACTACCATTTTCTGTTTTCCCTTTTGAATTTTTACATATGTGGACATCTTAAACTTAATCTTCAGTTTTGTTTCATTTATCTTTGCTTTTTCATTTCCTGGTCTTATTCTATTTTCTAGGATATGCTTTCAATTTTGTCCTTTCAATTCTTAATTTTTAAAATATTTCTTTTTCTTAATTAATATGACTATTTCTTTCCTGGTCTTTAAAAATAAGTATCCTTTCTGATTTTTTTTTCTTTCAAATGAGATTACAATATACCGTACTTTGTCATTTATAATCTTTTTCCATTCCTTATTCTGTTGCATTTCCTCCTCAATTCCTTAGCTCATTTGTTTGCTTGTTCATTGGTTAATCTGTTAGGTCATAATATTTGATCTTCATCAGACGCTGTCCTGAAATCTTTGTCTACAGATATCTGAGTGAGGATAGAAAGCTAAACTGCAAGACTGGCTGGCTTGTACACTTTTCTCTGAAGCAATTAAGCAGAAATTCAGACTTCTTCAGAAAACTCCCCAAGGGCCAGTGCCCATAGTAGGCCTTTCTCTGGAGCTGGCCTTGAATCTGATTGACATGGATACATTACACTTGGCAACTGGCCTGTCACATTTCCAGGCCACCTTTCTGTTGTCAGTCAGTACCTTACCCTAGCATTCTGCTGTGTCTGGTATGGCCACACTGAACTCTCTGATCCAGCTTAATAAATCAATAACACCATCACATTTATCTACATTTAATTCGATTTATCATTCCCTCCTCTTTTTAAAAAAAGAAATGTGATAGGAAGACTCTCCCATGTGTGTTTAATCACATATGATATAATCTGAAAACAGCTATGGAATGTGAAAGTTCATCATCATTTATATTCACTTTTATGTTGCCATTGACACTCATCATGGTCTTCTTTTAAAGATTTATTTTGAATTTTGAATCTGTGTGTATGTAAGGTGTGTGTGTATGTATGTAAGAAAGGTATGTGTGTGTGTATGTAAGGGGTGTGTGTATTTGTGTGTGGTTGTGTGTATGTGTGTGTATGTGTGTGTGTGTGTGTGTGTAAGGTAGGGGTGTGTGTGTGTGTGTGTGTGTGTGTGTGTGTGT
>NC_034596.1:48231788-48252810 GCF_900095145.1 Mus pahari
CTGGAGTTACAAGAAGTTGTGAGCCACCTGACATAGGTGCTGAGAACTGAACTCAGGTCTTCCAGAACAGACTGACTGAGCTCTTTACTGCTAAACCATCTCTCCAGCTCCATATATATTGATCTTCTTCATTCCAAGTTCCTCATTGCTTACCAAATTACTGGCCTTTGAGAGCTTGCTCTAATATGCCTTCTACTCCTGTGATAAACACCAGGACCAAAGCAACACAGAGGAAGAGAGGGTTCATTTCATCTTACAATTCGAAATTACACTCCATCTCCAACAGAGTCAGAGCAAGGGCTTTAAGCTGGAACCTTGAAGCAGGAGCTGAGGCAGAGACCACAGAAGAACAGTGCTTACTGGACTGTCTACACAGGTTACTCAGCATGCTTCCTTACAAACAACAGGACTCCTTGGCAGGAATGTGACAACCACAGTCACTCATGGTGACTTGAATCTTCCCAGATCAACTCTTAATCCAGAAAATGCCCCCACAGACACACCCACAGGGAAATGTAAAGGAGGCAATTTCTCAGCTAAGGTTCCTTCTTCCCAAGTTCTCTAGTTTGTGTCAAGTGAACAAAGACTAACCAGCACAGAATCCAAAATCTTTCCATGAAAATGTCGTGTTGGACTTGTACCTCTATTTCTTTTTTTTTAATTTTCTTTATTTACATTTCAAATGCTATCCCGAAAGTTCCCTATACCCTCCCCCACCCCTGCTCCCCTACCCACCCACTCCCATTACTTGGCCCTGGCCTTCCCCTGTACAGGGGCATATAAAGTTTACAAGACCAAGGGGCCTCTCTTCCCAATGATGGCCGATTAGGCCATCTTCTGCTACATATGCAGCTAGAGACAGGAGCTCAGGGGTTACTGGTTAGTTCATATTGTTGTTTCACCTATAGGGTTGCATCCCCCTTCAGCTCCTTGGGTACTTTCTCTAGCACCTCTATTTCAATACCAAGGAGGGTTTTACAAAAAGGAATAAGGAAATATTGGGGGGCAAGATGTTTGCGTATAATACAAATGAATTTTCGTCTGCTGGTCATGTTTAGCTCAAATAGGTTAATAATTACCCCCCCCACTCCCTCCAAAAACAAAAGCAAAAAACAAAAACAAAGCAGAGAGAAACAAATTCTCACTTTTCCAAAACATACTTCTAACACTTGTGTTTTTATGTATTTATGTTTTTATATTAGTTGAGCCATTTGACTATAATTAATAGAGGCCTCTCTCACTGTATTAAGCAGAAATGGATGCATACCTTGTGAAACTGTTGGGAGGGCTAGAGAAACAAGCCTGAGGCTAGTGACCTAAATACCAGCTTGTCAAGGGCGTGGCCTAAGAAGTAACCTCCCACTCCATCATCTCTGTTGTTGGTTTCCCTGGAAACCTCTGATTTCTCTTCAAAGATGGACATTGGTAATGCAAACCAGCAAAAGACAAGCTGTTTTGTCTTGTTGCTCATTTCTGAGCCAATTCACTCAGATAATATGTGTTCTGGTTCAAAAAGTAGACTGGAGGGCTAAGGCGATGGCTCAATCAGGAAAGTGCCTTCTATGCAAACATGAAGACCTGAATTTGCAACCCCAGAATCCATGTCAGAAACCAGGATAGTGGTGCATCCCTGCAATCTCATTACTGGGTGGGTAGTAGAAAAGATAGACAGATTCCTGAAGCTCATACCTAGTCTAATGAAAAACTTCAGGTTGATTAAGTGACTCTGAAAGAGAAAGAAAAAAATGTGTAATCAAGGCATAGCTTCTTCACTCTATATGTACAGACAGACACACATGTGCACACACTCTCAAGAACACACAAACGCTCACAAGCACACATACGTGCATACCTACACTAACAAGTATGCGTTCCACATACATACATTCTCAGGACAGTGCACACAGTACAGCACATACACATACCAAAAGGTATGTACTGTAGAATCATTAAACAGTTAAGATAATAGTTATATTTATAAATGCTTTTAAAGTTGGAATTTTTATGTGTTTTCTGTATAGAAGCTAAGACGCAAAACATCATCTCCATTCTCTTTAACAGAAACTCTAAGGAATTCCAGTACTTTACAAATTTTCTTTTCCTTTTTCCTTTTGATTTATGTCATTTTCTTAGCTTTATTAATTTATAACTGATAATGTAATGGCCTGCATATTGAGGCATGTGATCTGATGTGTTTTATGCATATATATATATATATATATATATATATATATATACCCCTATGAAGCTATTAACATAAAGAGATCTAACCGCCTGACCCAAAGATTTCTCTTGCTACATTATTCCCAGAGAGATTGCAAGTCTGGATTTTTTTGGTGTAGTAAATTATTTTCATTTTTCCACAATTTTGTGTAAGTGGAATTACATAGTATGTTAGTTTTACTCTGGTGTGATAAAATGCATAAGAAAAGTCATGGAAAGGAAAGATGGTTACAGAGACTCATGGTTTCATGGATTACACTTCATGGTGGCTTGGCCATTGTACTGGCTAGCTTTGTGTCAACTTGACACAGCTGGAGTTATCACAGAGAAAGGAGCTTTAGTTGGGGAAATGCCTCCATGAGATCCAGCTGTGGGGCATTTTCTCAATTAGTGATCAAGGGGAAGAGGCCCCTTGTGGGTGGGACCATCTCTGGGCTGGTAGTCTTGGATTCTATAAGAAAGCAGGCTGAGCAAGCCAGGGGAAGCAAGCCAGTAAAGAACATCCCTCCATGGCTTCAGCATCAGCTCCTGCTTTCTGACCTGCTTGAGTTCCAGTCCTGCATCCTTTGGTGATCAACAGCAGTATGGAAGTGTAAGCGGAATAATCCCTTTCCTCCCCAACTTGCTTCTTGGTCATGATGTTTGTGCAGGAATAGAAACCCTGACTAAGGCAGCCATTCAGGGAAGACATGGTAAAGAAATGCTGTTCATCTTATGGTCCTCAGGAAACGGAGAGAAGCAAGGTGGGGCCAGAGCCGACATTCGCCTTTCAAAGTCATTCCCTAGTGACCTGCTTTCTTCCAACCACACTCAGTATGAAAATCTGTATTATTCAGGACTCTCTAGAGTAACAGAACTTATAAAATGAATAAATATAAATGGGATACATTAAAATGATTTATAGGCTGCAATCCAGCTAGTCCAATGATGGCTAGATATGATAGAAAAGTCCAAGAACCCAGTAGTTCCTCAGTCTACAAGGCTGCATGTCTCTGCTGGCCTTCTGTAGATGCTGAAGGCGTAGGCTCCAATGCCAGTGAAGAAATGATTGTGCTAGCAAGGCGAGGGTACTCAAGCAAAGAGCAAAAGTTTCCTTCCTCTATATCTTTACATAGGCTTTCAGAAGACGGTGTAGTGTATCTTTCTGTTTCAAGATCTGGTTCAAAGGTGTGTGTCTTCCTACTGCAAATGTCTGAACTAGAAGTGGATTCACCTACCTCAAACTAAGCAAAAAATATCTCTCACAGATGTGTCCATTTCTGTACTTTAGTTCATTCCAGAACTAGTCAAGCTGGCAACAGACAATAGCTTTCGCAGCCTCATTTCACATGAATTCACCAACAGATTAGCTCCTTGATGAAGTTAGAGTCCCCATGGTACAAGCACTTCTCAATAACTGCCCATTAGAGACCAAGTCTTCAGCTCACGAGCCTTCTTGAGGGATACTCCAGATTCAGACTAGAATAAATACCATATGATTTTTATCTTTCATAATTTTGAGATTGATTCATGTAGTTTCATATAGTTTATTCTTCCACTTCTCAATATTATTCCACTGTATAGCTACAGCATATTCCATTATTCTATTCATTTGTTAATAGATATTTGCAATGTTTCTGGATTAAAGCTACATAATAAAGCTCCTACACACATCTATGTGCATAGTAAAAGTGATATACATTTTGTGCCAGGAAGTGGGGCACTGGTGTAGCAAATACCTCAAAATGTAGAAGCGGCTTTGGAATAGGTGATGGGTAGAACTGGGAAGACATCCAAGACAACTGCCATGGTTAGTAGAGGTATATACATCAATGATGATTCCACTGAGGCCTCAGAAGCAAATGAGTGTGAACTGGGGGAGAGTTGATCCTTACAATAAAGTAGAACAGATGAGTATAGAAAGTTAAACTTGTAAATAATAAATACGGATATGCCATTAGAGGGCTAATACCCAATATATACAAACTCAAGAAGCTAGACTCCAGAGAACCAAATAACCAAATTTAAAAATGGGGTACAGAGCTAAACAAAGATTTCTCAACTGAGGAATACTGAATGGCTGAAAAGCACCTAAAGAAATGTTCAACATCCTTAGTCATCAGGGAAATGCAAATTAGAACAGGCCTGATATTCTATCTCACACCAGTCAGAATGGCTAAGATCAAAAATTCAGGTGACAGCAGATACTGGCGAGGATGTGGAGAAAGAGGAACACTCCTCCATTGTTGGTGAGATTGAAAGCTGGTACAANCACTCTGAAAATCAGTTTAGCTGTTCCTCAGAAAATTGGACATAGTACTACCTGAGGACCCACTAATACCTCTCCTGGGCATATACCTAGAAGATACTCCAACATGTAATAAGGACACATGCTCCACTATGTTCATAGCAGCCTTATTTATAATAGCCAGGAGCTGGAATGAACCCAGATGTCCTTCAACAGAGGAATAGATACAAAAAACGTGGTACATTTACACAATGGAGTACTACTCAGCTATTAAAAACAATTAATTTATGAAATTTAGGCAAATGGATGGAATTAGAAAATATCATTCTGAGTGAGGTAACCCAGTCAAAAAAGAACACACATGGTATACACTCACTGATAAATGGATATTAGCCCAGAAGCTCAGAATACCCAAGATACAATTCACAAACCACATGAAACTCAAGAAGGAGGAAGACCGAAGTGTGGATACTTTGATCCTTCTTAGAAGGGGGAACAAAATACCCATTGGAGGAGTTACAGAGACAAAGTGTGGAACAGAGACTGAAGGAAGGACCATCCAGAGACTGCCCCACCTGGGCATATACAATCACCAAACCCAGACACTTTGTGCATGCCAACAAGTGCTTGCTGACAGAGGCCTGTTATAGCTGTCTCCTGGGAGGCTCCACTAGTGCCTAGCAAATACAGAAGTGGATGCTCACAGCCATCTATTGGACTGAGAACAGGGTCCCCAATGAAGGAGCTAGAGAAAGGACCCAAGGAGCTGAAGGGATTTGCAGCCCCATAGGAGGAACAACAATATGAACTAACCAGTACCCCCAGAGCTCCCTGAGACTAAACCATCAACCAAAGAGTACACATGGTGGGACTCATGGCTCCAGTTGCATATGTAGCAGAGGATGGCCTAGTCAATCATCAGTGGGAGGAGAGGCCCTTGGTCCTGTGAAGGCTCTATGTCCCAGTGTAGAGAAATACCAGAGCCAAGAAACAGGAGTGGGTGGGTTGGTGAGTAGGGGGAGGGGAGAGGATGGGGAGTTTTCAGATGGGAAACCAGAAAGGGGGATAACATTTGAAATGTAAATAAAGGAAATATCTAATTTTTAAAAAGGAAAAAATAAGTAAATATGGATATGTAGTACATGATGGGGTTTTTTTATGTTTATAGAGAAATATCCATGCTCTTTTTTACTCCTTAATATAAAATACAAATATAGAGACATGTATTAAATGGAAAACTATCAAGCAAAAACAAACAAAAACAAGGAACTAGTGGTTGCAGGTTTGGAAATTCTTGTCCTGTACAGGAAGCGATGGATGAGGTCGCATGTGACTGAACAGATGTAGACATCTTAGTTGCCAGAAGGGAAAGTAGAAGATCCTCACTACATCTCTGGCCCAACAAATCTCAGAAACCCAGTAAAGTTATTGAGAGTGCCACGTTGACAGAAGCACAGATACTGCATGAAGTAAACACAAGGAAACGAAGGATGTTCCCCGAGAGCAGAGATATAGGCGCTGAGGCCCGCATCAATGCCTTCTGGATGCAGAGGGAGCACATATGACCACAAGTTACTGCTGTGCGGCCTGCATAGCTAATGGAATTTTCTTCCCTACTGTTAAGCACTGGACAGACCCCAGTGTCAGAGCACCTGTGATGTACTCTAGCAAATGCATCGTGTGTGTGTGTGTGTGTGTGTGTGATATAAGAGGATTCCGGAGTAAAGGCTCCCACTCTGGTCTCTTTTCACCAGGATTTATGTGTGTTTCCTGTTCTTAAGATCTAGAAAAGAAGAAAATGATAAGATAAACATTTACTCATCACTGACATTTGAAGAATTGGATTTTTTTTTTAACTTTTTATTGATTCTTTGTGGGTTTCACATCATACAGCCCCCACCACCACCACGCTCATCTCCCTGTCCCCTCATATTTACCCTTGGTTCTTGCAACCTCCCCTCAAAAAATAATAAATACACACAAAAACAAACAAACAAAAGGCTGAAGCGTGTCACAGTGTGTCACACAGTACGTCCCTCTGTTCACTGGCAAATGTTCATTGCAATGAGTCATTGGTCTGCTTTGAAGTCTCTGGCTTCTAGGATACCATCAATACTGGCTCCTCACAGGGACCGCTCCCAGTTATCCTGTTGTTGCTCTTTGTCAGAGAAATCCTACAGCGTTGGATCATCATGACTGGCCCTTTCATGCATCCCAAGCTTTCACAGACGACACAGATTTGGGGGTGGGCCAACTCAGAGCCCTGGATCTGGCCCTGGGTGGTAGCTGACTGACCTGATCAGCTCCCTTACCCACACTACCAGGACAAACTCTCCAGCACTGCCCCAGCTAGGCCACCCAACTCTACCATTAGCAGGAGGCAGGGTCAGCAATCCTGCTCTTATGCCCTCAGGGACAGCTCACCCAAACCCACCCCTCCAGAGCCAGCTCTACTCTCTTCCCAGTCAACAGTGCCTACTTTCCCAAGTGCTACAGCCTATAAAGGGTTGGACCAGTTCTGCTCTCACCCTCTCTGGGCTGGCTCCATCTATGACTTTGCCATCAGGGCCAGCTCCATTGTGTTGGCCAGAAGAGGTGCAGGGCCTGCTCTCCCTAGTGCTACAGACATGGGGGTGGGGGAGAGCTCTCTGGCTCTCATGCTCTTGGGGTTAGATCTCCCAGCTACAACAGATGGCAAGGGGAGAATAGGAAGAGCATTACACGCCCCCAACCCATGCCACCTCTCTGACTGGCAGAGCCAGCTGTCCCTCATTCACACCCACGGGCCAGCTCGCCCACCAATGATGAAAATTCAGTACTAACCTGGTTGACTTAAATCCTATCTAGAAAGAAAAAAAAATAGAAAAAAAAAAGGGCTGACTATAGAGTTCAGGCGGGCTCAGTTGGGAGAACACTTGGCTACAATGTCCAGGCCTTAGGTCCAATTCCCAGTATCACAAAAGGCCTCTCCACAAGGGCCACCTCTACAGTGCTGCTTAGGTGAGGTACAGGACCCCCTCTCCTGAGTGCTGCAGTCAACAAGGGACAAGTCCAGCTCCCCTGTTCTCATGACCCTGGGGCCAGGTTGCCCAACTACCACAGTTGGCGACCTGGTGGTATTCTGACTCTTAAATTTTTTTTCTGGCCCTTTTCCCACTCTGTTTCCTGAACCAGAGATGTAAGATACATCCATCCAGGCTGGGTTCTGCATGATTGACTGATGTCTGCTTTGCAACCAGTTGTGCTTTTCTATGATGGTCTTCAATAGCTAAAAGAAAAAACAACTGCCGGGCAGTGGTGGCATACGCCTTTAATCCCAGCACTTGGGAAGCAGAGGCAGGCAGATTTCTGGGTTCAAGGCCAGCCTGGTCTACAGAGTGAGTTCCAGGACAGCCAGGGCTACACAGAGAAACCCTATCTTGAAAAAAAAAAAAGAAAAAAAAAAGAAAAAAGGGCCTCTTTGATGATTATTGGTGTCTATACTTACCTGTTGATATAAGAATAATAAAAAATATAGATTATTGACATAGCCCTATGTTGCCTCTCAAGGATTAAAGGTAGGCTCCTATTGCTGAAGACACCTCATAATTAGGACACATAACTCAGGTGCCTCTAACTGAATCAGATATGACTCTTTCCTGCAGACTAGCTTCCCTGGTTCCGAAAAATACTATGCAAGCTGACAAGGCAGGGAAGCAGTTAAACAGTCCTACCCAGCTGCAACATCTACAAACCAGGACATCTACTATCAAAATATACATATAGGTACAATGAGTGGCACTCACATGTTGGTGGCAACCAACAGCTATCTAATTGGACTTAAGGTCCACTCAACAGGAGGAACGTCATGCCTGGTACTGGAAATCTAGCTAGTTTCATGGGGATAGTGAGTCCATGAACCTTAGAAAAGAATCGACTACCACCATACTGCAAGACCACTGCATAATTCCTCACTACATTTCTAATCTCATGCTTCTTTGACAATATATTTTGATCAAATTTTCCTCCACCCCCAACTCCTCCGAGACCCCTCCTCCACCACCCTACAATGAACTTTACATTCTCTTTCACTCACTTTCTTTCAAAAAAACAAACAAAAGAGCCAAGAAACTCTACAAAAAAAAAATTAAAAAATAAGCAAAGCACCAATAAGATTTTTTTAAATGCCAAAACCAGCAAAAAAATCTACAAAACACCATTGACTTCATTTTGTGTTGGTCAACTACTCCTGGGCAAGGGGCCTGTCTGGAATGTGCATAATATGCCCATGACATGTCCTTTAAAGAAAATTGATTTTTCCATTGCTAGTGGGTAGTAATTGAAGATAGCTTCTCAGTTTGGTGTGGGACTTCTATCTCTCAGTGCTGGAATCCCATCCAGCTTAGACACATGTCTTGTGCATGTTACCACAGTTTCTGTGAGTTCATATATGTATCAGTCCTGTTTTGTCCAGAAGACATGGCTTTCTGAGAATCAGTCAACACCTTTGGTTCTTACCATCTTTCCACCTCCTCTTCTGCACAGATTCTTGAGTCCTAAGGAAGGGACTTGATGAAAACATCTCATTTAGGACTAAGTACTTCAAAGTCTCTCATTCTGAACAGTTGTGAGTCTTTATATTAATCTCCACATACTGCAAAAAGAAATTTCTCTGATGTGAGTTGAGTAAAATATTGATCTATATGAACAGCAGTATTTTTTAGGGGTCATTTCACTATTATGTTTCTTTAGCAGAAAAATAACAGTAGGTTTTCCCATAGACTCTTGACCTATCTAGTCTCAGGTTCTTTATCACTTTGGCAATGTCAGATATGGCCTCCATCTTGTGGATATGGCCTTATATGCAATCAAAAAGTGATATGTTACTCCCATAACATTTGTGCCATTATTGAGCCAGTACGTCTTGCAGGCAGATCACTGTTGTAGATTGCAGGCTTGTGACTGGATGATATTAATGATTACCTTTCTTCTCTATTAGTTTGCAGAGTACCTGGTGGTACCATGTGTGTTATTGAAGCTAGGGGTTGAAGCTTCTAGTTAGGCACCAGCTCAACTTCTCTGTGTTCAATGTCTTTGTAACAGGCTGTATTTAGCAATAGGGCCTAACCACCAGGTTGTAGAGAGTAACAAAATAGTCTTGGCAATAGCCTGTGGTACTTGTACATTTCTAAAGGGCCCATCTGACCAATGACTCAACAAGGTATACCCCATTTCTATCACTGGAGGTTTTACTTGCTGACACATTGGTTATTGTAGGGATATTATCACCCCTATTAGTTGGTGCCCCCATTTAGACACCTTCCATATATTTTAGAAAGTGTCTACAACAGTAAGTTTCCATGTGGTCTACAAACATCCTTGAGTGTTAGCTGTTCCTCCCCATGTCCCCACCTTTGCCCTTCTCTCCCATAGCTCTTGCTATTTATGTCTCTTATTCTAATTTTCCCTTTGTGTCTCTATAATACTCTATTCTATTTCCCCTTCTTTTGGAAATTCTTTCCAGCTCCCTAGTCTTTTACTAGGTACCTAGCTTCTGTGCTTATTCAGATGGTAGCACAAATTGAACATTTAAAAGCTAACATCCAAAGTGAGGGCACCAGTTTACCTTAGACACAAACTCTGCAGCCAGTCCCACAGCACCCAGAGGAGGCTCCACTCCCAGGAGCTCTAACATGTCCAGGATCTTAGGATCAGAGGTGAGTAGGACACAACATCTGTTCCAACACCACCAGGAGTAACTAGGACCAGCAGGATCCAGGGATGCAGGAACCCAGCACAACCAGTGGCTCAGGTTCTGTCCAACTTGCACTTGTTTACCTTGGGCACAAACTCTGCAGACAGTCCCACAGCACTCAAAGGGGGCTTAAATCCCAGGTGATCTAACACAGCTATGATCACAGGATCACAGGAGCTTGGTCACACTTAGGATCCCAGGGTCCCAGAGGCAACTTGATTCCCAGGAACGCTGACACACCCAGAATCTCAGGATCACAAGATCCCAGAATGACAGGATCACAGAGACAGCTGGACTATATGGAGTTCTGATACAACCAGGATTACAGGAAGGACAGGCTCTAGTCAGACAGAGAGGGCAGGTAGCACTAGAGATATTCAGATGGTAGGAGGCAAGCATAAAAACATAAGCAACAGAATCCAATGTTATTTGGCATCATCAGAACCCAAAACTCCCACCATAACAAGTCCTGGATACACCATAACACCGGAAAAGCAAGAATTGGATCTAAAAATCATTTCTCATGATCATGATGGAGGGCTTTAAGAAGGACATAAATAACTCCCTTAAAGAAATACAGGAGAACACAGGAAAACAGCTAGAAGCCATTAAAAGAGGAAACACAAAATCCCTTAAAGAATTACAGGAAAACACAATCAAACAGGTGAAGGAAATGAACAAAACCATCCAAGATCTAAAAACGGAAATAGAAACAATAAAGAAATCACAAAGTGAGCTTTCTAATCACAATCCTGGATTAGAAAAACTAAGAAAGAGACCAGGAGTCATAGATGCAAGTATAACCAACAGCATACAAGAGATAGAAGAGAGAATCTCGGGGGCAGAAGACACCATAGAAAACATTGACACAACAGTCAGAGAAAATGCAAAATGCAAAAAGCTCCTAAACAAAAAACATTCAGAAAATCTAGAACACAATGAGAAGATCAAATCTAAGGATAATAGGTATAGAAGACAGTGAAGATCCCCAAATTAAAGGGCCAGTAAATATCTTCAAAAAAATTATAGAAGAAAACTTCCCTAACCTAAGATGCCTATGAACATACAAGAAGCCTACAGAACTCCAAATAGACTGGACCAGAAAAGAAATTCCTCCCATCACATAATAATCAAGACACCAAATGCATTAAACAAGGAAAGAATATTAAAAGCAGTAAGGGGAAAAGGTCAAGTACCATAAAAAGGTAGACTTATCAGAATTACACCAGACTTCTTGCCAGAAATTGTGAAAGCTAGAAGATCTGGGCAGATGGAATACAGACCCTAAGAGAACATAAATGCCAACCCAGACTACTATACCCAACAAAACTCTCAATTACCACATAGAGAGAAACCAAGATATTCCATGGCAAAGCCAAATTTGCTCATTTTCTTTCCACAATTCCAGCACTTCAAAGGATAATAGACGGAAAACTCCAACACAAGGAGGGAAACTACACTCTAGAAAAAGCACGAAAGTACTCTTTCAACAAACCTAAAAGAAGATAACCACAGAAACACAAATCTACCTCTAACAACAAAAAATAACAGGAAGTAACAATTACTTTTCCTTAATATCTCTTAACATCAATGGATTCAATTCCCCAATAAAAAGACATAGACTAACAGACTGGCTACATAAAAAGGACCCAACATTTTGCTGCATACAGGAAATGCACCTCAGTGAAAAAGACAGACATTACCATAGAGTGAAAGACTGGAAAACAATTTTCTAAGCAAATGGTCCCAAGAAGCAAGCTGGAGTAACCATTCTAATATCGAGTGAAATTGACTTTCAACCAAAAGTTATCAAAAAGGATAAGGAAGGACACTTCATACTGGTCAAAGGGAAAAAAAATCTACCAAGATGAACTCTCAATTCTGAACATCTATGCTCCAAATGCAAGGACATCCACATTCATAAAAGAAACTTTACTAAAGTTCAAAGCATACATCGCACCCCACACAATAATAGTGGGAGACTTCAACATCCCACTCTCATCAATGGACAGATCATGGAAACAGAAACTAAACAGAGACACAGTGAAACTAACAGAAGCTATAAACCAAATGGATCTAACAGATATTTATAGAACGTCTCATCCTAAAACAAAAGAATATACCTTCTTCTCAGCACCTCAAGGTACCTTCTCCAAAATTTACCTTATAATTGGTCACAAAACAGACCTCAACAGAATCAAGAAGACTGAAATGATTCCATGAACCATACCAAATCGCCACGGACTAAGGCCGGTCTTAAATAGCAACAAAAAACAATGGAAAGCACACATGGAAACTGAACAATGCTCCAGTCAATGATAACCTGGTCAAGGAAGAAATAAAGAAAGAAATTAAAGGCTTCTTAGAATTTAATGAAAATGAAGGCACATCATACCCAAACTTATGGGACAAAATGAAAGCAGTCCTAAGAGGAAAACTCATACATGGCTCTAAATGCCTCCAAAAAGAAAATGGACAGAGCTTACACTAACAGCTTGACAGCACAACTGAAAGCTCTAGAACAAAAGGAAGCAAATTCACCCAATAGGAGTAGACTACAGGAAATAATCAAACTCACGGCTGAAATCAACCAAGTGGGAAAAAAAGAACTATACAAAGAATCAACCAAACTCAGAGCTGGTTCTTTGAGAACAAGATAGATAAACCCTTAGCCATACTAACCAGAGGGCACAGAGACAGTATCCAAATTAATTAAATCAGAAATAAAAAGGAAAACATAACAATGGAAACATGGAAATCCAAAAAAANCATCAGATCCTACTACAAAATTTTATACTCAACTAAATTAGAAAATCTGGATTAAATGGACAATTTTCTAGACACATACCAGGTGCCAAAGTTAAAAAAAAAAAAAGGATCAGATAAATCATCTAAACAGTCCCATAATCCTTAAAGAAATAGAAGCAGTCATTAATAATCTCCCTACCAAAAAAGCCCAGAACCAGATGGGTTTAGTAGAGAATTCTATCAGACCTTTAAAGAAGACATAATACCAATATGCTTCAAACTATTCCACAAAATAGAAACAGAAGGAGCACTACCCAATAGGTTCTATGAAGCCAGAATTGCACTTATAGCTAAACCACACAAAAACCCAACAAGGAAAGAGAACTTCAGAACAATCTCCCTTATGAACATTGATGCAAAAATACTCAATAAAATTCTTACCAACTAAATCCAAGAACACATCAAAACAATCATCCATCACGATCAAGTAGGCTTCATCTCAGGGATGCAGGGAAGGTTTAATATATGGAAATCCATCAACATAAGCCACTACATAAGCAAACTCAAAGAAAAAAAACCACAAGATTATTTCACTAGATGCTGAAAAAGCATTTGACAAAATTCAGCATCCCTTTATGTTAAAAGTCTTGGAAAGATCAGGAATTGATACCTAAACATAGTAAAAGGCAGTATACAGCAAACCAGTAACCAACATTAAACTAAATGGAGAAAAACTTGAAGCAATCCCACTAAAATCAGGGACTAGACAAGGCTGCCCACTCTCTCCCTACCAATTCAATATAGTATTCAAAGTTCTAGCTAGAGCAATCAGACAACAAAAGGAGGTCAAAGGGATACAATTGGAAAGAAAGAAGTCAAAATTTCACTATTTGCAGAAGATACGATCATATACTTAAGTGACCCCAAAAATTCCACTGGAGAACTCCTAAAGTTGATAAACAACTTTAGTAAAGTGGTTGGATATAAAATTAACTCAAGCAACTCAGTAACCTTCCTCTACTCAAAGGATAAACAGGCTGAGAAAGAAATTAGGGAAACAACACCCTTCACAATAATCACCAATATTACATACCTTGGTGTGACTCTAACCAAGCAAGTGGAAGATCTATATGACAAGAACTTCAAGTCTCTGAAGAAAGAAATCTCCCATGTTCATGGATTGGCAGGATTAATATAGTAAAAATGGCCATCCTGCTGAAACCAATCTACAGGTTCAATGCAATGCTCATCAGAATTCCAAATTAATTCTTCATAGAGTTAGAAAGAGCAATTTGCAAATTCATTTGGAATAACAAAAAGCCCAGGATAGTGAAAACTATTCTCAACAATAAAAGAACTTCTGGAGGAATTACTATCCCTGACCTCAAGCTGTATTACAGCGCAATAGTGATTAAAAAAAAAAAAAAAAAAAAAAACCTGTATGGTATTGGTACAGAGACAGGCAGGAAGATCCGTGGAATAGAACTGAAGACCCAGGAATGAATCCACACACCTATGGTCACTTGATCTTTGACAAAGGAGCTAAAACCATTCAATGGAAAAAAAGACAGCATTTTTAACAAATGGTGCTGTTTCAGCTGTCAGACAGAATGTAGAAAAATGCAAATCGACCCATTCTTATCACCTTGTACAAAGCTCAAGTCCAAGTGGATCAAGGAACTCCATATAAAACCAGATATACTGAAACTTAAAGTGGAAAAAGTAGTGAAGAGCCTTAAACACATGGGCACAGGGGGAAAAGTTCCTGAAGAGAACACAAATGAATTATGCTGTAAGATCAACAAAAGACAAATGGGACCTCATAAAACTGCAATGCTTCTAAGTAAGGCAAAGGACACTGTCAATAGGACAAAAAGGCAACCAACAGATTTGGAAAAGATCTTTACCAATCCTTCATCTGATATAGGGCTAATATCCAATATATACAAAGAACTTAAGAAGTTGGACTCCAGAAAACCAAATAAACCTATTTAAAAATGAGGTACACAGCTAAACAAAGAATTCTCAACTGAGGAATATCAAATGGCAGAGAAGCACCTAAAGAAATGTTCAACATCCTTAGTCATCAGGGAAATGAAAATTAAAAAGACCCTGAGATTCCACCTCACACCAGTCAGAATGGCTAAACTCAAAAACTCAAGTGACAGCAGATGCTGGTGAGGATGCGGAGAAAGAGGAACACTCCTCCATTGCTGGTGGGATTGCAAGCTGGTACAACCACTCTGAAAATCAGTTTGGCAATTCCTCAGAAAATTGGACATAGTACTACCTGAGGACACAGCTATACCACTCCTGGGCAAATACCCAGAAGACTCTCCAACATGTAATAAGGACACATGCTCCACTATGTTCATAGCAGCCTTATTTATAATAGCCAGAAGCTGGAACGGACCAGGATGTCCTTCATCAGAGAAATGGATACAGAAAATGTGGTACATTTACACAATGGAGTACTACTCAGCTATTAAAAGTGATGACTTCATGAGCCTCTTAGGCAAATGGATAGGACTAGAAAATAATCATCCTGAGTGAGGTAACCCAACCACAAAAGAAGACACATAGTATGTACTCACTGATAATTTGATATTAGCCCAAATGTTCCAAATAACCAAGATACAATTCACAGACCACATGAAGCTCAAGAAGAAGGAAGACCAAAGTGTGGGTGCTTTGGTCCTTCTTAGAAGGAGAACAAAATACTCACAGGAGCATATATGGAGATAAAGTGTAGAGCAGAGACTGAAGGAAAGGCCATCCAGAGACTGTACCATCTGGGGATTCATTCCATATAGTTTCCAAACCCAGACACTATTGTGGATGCCAGGAAGTGCATGCTGAAAGGAACCTGATATGGCTGTCTCCTGAGAGGCCCTGCCAGAGCCTTATAAATACAGAGATAAATGCTCACAACCAACCAACCATTCGACTGAACATGGGGGCCCCCAATAGAAGAGTCAGAGAAAGGATCAAAGGAGTTGAAGGGGATTGCAATCCCACAGGAAGAGCTACAATATCAACCAACCAGTCCTCCAAGAGCTCCCAGGGACTAGGCCATCAACAAAGGAGTACATCTGGCTCTAGCTGCATAGGTTGCAGAGGATGGCCTTGCCATGCATCAATGGGAGGTGAGGTCCTTGGTCCTATGAGGGCTCGATAGATGCCCCAGTGTAGTGGAACTGAGAGCGGGGAGGTGGGTATGGGTGGGTGGGTGGAGGAACACCCTCACAGAAGCAGGGGGGAAGGAGGATGGAATGGGGGGGTGTTTCTGGGGGGAAGAAGGGAACCAGAAAAGGGGATAACATTTGAAATGTAAACAAAGAAAATATCCAATTAAAGAAAAGCTAACATCCACATGGAAGAGAAAATATAAAATAGTTGGGGTGTTTTTAGTCTGAGTTAACTCATTCAGATTGTTTTTTCTAGATCCAATCCTTTATCTGTGAATAATTTCATTTTTAACAAACAAATAATATCTCACTGTTTAGATGAGCCACATTTTCATTATCTATATATCAGTTGATTAAAATCTAGGCTGTTTCTAATGTGTAGCTATTATCATTACAGCAGCAACATACATGGTTGAGGATGTTTCTCTACAGTAGGAGGTAAAGTCTTTTGGATATATGCCCAACACTAGTATGGAGTTTGTTAATCTTGCTGATTTTCTCGAAGAATTGACACTTCCAACTTTCGTTGATTTGTTGTTGTTGTTGTTGTTGTTGTTGTTTTGTTAGTTGTTTCTATCTCATTATTTCTGACCTGAGTTTGATTACCCTACCATCTACTCTTTAGGGATATTATTTCTTCTTGTTCTAGAGTTTTTGGGTATGTTGCTAAGTTACTAATATGAGATATCTTCAGTTTGTTAATGTTGCCATTTAATGCTGTGAACTTGCCTCTTAGAACTGCTTTCATTGTATCGCATAAGTTGGGGTACATCGTGTTTTCATTTTTGTTCATTTATAGTTTTTAATTTCTCTCAGAATTTCTGTCTTGATCCATTTTCATTCTGTACTGAATTCTTCAGTTTCCTTGAGTTCGTATACATTCTAAATGTTTCTGTATTGTTGATATTTAATCCATGGTGATCAGATATGATATAGGGTGCTATTTCAGCGTTCTTATATCTGTTGAGACTTTCTTTGTGTTCAAGTATATGATGAGTTTTGGAGAAACTTCCATAACCTGCTGAGAAGAAAGTATCTTCTTCAGTGTTTGGATGAAGTATTCTTTAGATACTGATTAGTTGGTCCTAGCACATGTCTTTTTAGTTTTTGTTGGGGTGACCTGCCTATTGGAGAGAGTTGAGTATTAAAGTCATCCACTATCACTGTGTGAGGGGTAATGTATGATTTTTGCTGTACTAACATTTCTTTTATGAACTTGGGTGTGTATAGAGATGGGGCATACATGTTTAGAACTGTAAGATCATCTATCCTTCGTGGTATGGTGTGTTTCTTGGATGCAGCAGAAAGATGCATCCTGTTCTCTAATCCAACCGTTTGCCTGCAAGTAAATTAGTCTGTGTCATTTCATTGAGGAATTGAGATCCTTGTTGTCGAGAGTTATCAGTGGTCAGTGTTTATTGATTCTTATTATTTGTTGTTGTGGTGTGGGATCTACACACACACACACACACACACACACACACACACCTTTGAGTCACTGTTCTGGGATTACTTATTTTTGTCTTGGGTGTGGTTAACCTCTTAAGACTGAAGTTTTTCTTCTAGTGCCTTCCATAGAACTGGATTGGTATATAAAAATTGGTTAAATTGGATTTGTTTTCCTTTCTCCATCAATTATGGATAGTTTTGCTGGATTTAGTTATCTGTGGTGGCATCTGTGATCTCTCAGAGCTTATACTGCATCTAGACCTTTCTGGTTTTCAAAGTTTCCATAAAGAAGTGAAGTGTTATTCTAATAGGTCTGCCATTATATGTGATTTGGTTTATCCCTTTGCAGCTTTTAATATCCTTTCTTTGTTCTGGACATTGGATGTTTTGATTATTATGCGTCATTGGGGTGGGATTTCTTTTCTTGTCCTGTCTATTTGATGTTTTGCATGACTGTCCTAGGAAATAAGGTAGGTATATTCTAAGTTGAAATTGATGTTTTTAATGGTTTCACTACATTGTATCCACAGACAGAAGTGTCTTAATGGTGAGCAATGAACAGAATTGGTGTTAGCACAAAAAAGGATTTAAGTCAAAATATATATGACCTCTAAATAGGTAGTGTATCAATTCAGTCATTTCAAAAATATTTTTCAAGAAACAATTCAAAATTCTTTTTTCTTCACTTAAAAAAAACTTTAAAAAAATAGCTTGTCAAGTTCCAAATGATGTATCCTTACACATTTAATATCCCTGCTTTTCAAACACAAAATGATAACAAAACCATATTTACCTTATTAGAACGAGGCTTTTATGAAAAAGAGGAGGAGCTGAAGGGGGCTGCAACCCTGTAGGTGGAACAACAATATGAACTAAGCAGTACCCCCAGAGCTTGTCTCTCTAGCTGCATATGTAGCAGAAGATGGCCTAATCGGCCATCATTGGGAAGAGAGGCCCCTTGGTCTTGTAAACTTTATATGACCCAGCACAGGGGAATGCCAGGGCCAAGAAGTGGGAGTGGGTGGGTAGGGGAGCAGGGGAGGGGTATAGGGAACTTTCGGGATAGCATTTGAAATGTAAATAAAGAAAATATCTAATAAAAAACATAAAAAAAAGCCTGTACTCCACAAAATTGGAAAATCTTTAAAAAAAAGAAAAAAGAAAAAGAAAAAGAAAAAGAGGTAAAAGGAATATTTTCGATGTAGTCACTTTGCTTGATATTTTATATCAAGTCAACACACTTCAAGTAAAAGTATACGATTGTTTTTAGCCCTAAGCTCAACTGAAATGAATTTGGAATTTTAGATCATGGTTTTATTTTCAAATTATGAGAACATAAACAATAGATGAGTGTGAAGGGCAACCCTTGAGCAAGTATTCATCGTGGTCACACTGGTTTGGAAAACAAGAAAGCAGTGTTCCCTCCCATTATGCACAAGCTTTCTGGAGTCAGGGACAGGCTGAGGACTCGATTTTTCCAGGTATGGAGAAGGCACAAACCAGCTGCCCATCTTCTGATTGGCCTTTACCAAATCAACTCATCACTTTTGCTATTGCTGTGCAATGCTGTGAATTAGTAGGTCATATTCAATATTCATGCAGCAGACGTTCCTGGAAGGTGTTGTTTTGCCCTGCTTTTATTTAGGAAAAAGAAGCCCAATGCAGAAAATCTAGAAAAAGAAAAGAGTTTTTAAATTGCTTAGGAGAGAAAATAATCTAGAAACTTCTGCCTTTTATGATCCAGCTCCTTCTCCTGGGCAGAAGGGCAGTAGAGACAGTGTTGCAAGAGTCTGGAGGCCACTAAGGCATTAGACCCTGTCTGTTCCCCTGGTGAGAATTTTATCACGACAGGAAAGTAATAAATAAGGCCTTTCTCCCGTATAATTAGGACTCTCTTTTCAGAAATCAACAAGAAATTGACATCATGTGCCATTTTCTTCCAGACTTAGCTCCCACTGCTGACTCTGGCTCTCCCAGTCTTTATGAGGCAGTAAAACATGCTGATGCCCAATTCCAGCTCAGTCTCCACACCTACTGATGGACAGAGCAATAGTGTGTGTGGATATACTTCTTTGAAATACAAGGTTTCTCTAGTTTAATATTTTGACCTTAAATCTGTTATCAGCCTTGTCCATATTTAACATAACTTGTTTTACTACTTATGAGAATGTTGTATCAGGAGAGAATTTGTAGACTATTGCCATAATTTTAAATTATTTCACACTAACTCTCCATTTTATTCCCAGTTGAGTTGGGTATTGCTGTAAAACAAACTCTCTCAAACTTATACCCCACAATTTATTATCTCTCACAGTACTAATGGGGTGATAGTCGCACCTGAGCTTGCTCAAGTGGATTCAGTCAAGCGGAAGCATGATTCTAGGTAGCCTCATTCATGTGCTCAGATCTAGGTCACCATAAGTTCTTGTCTAGACTTTCTTTCATAGCGATTTTAGGCTTCTGTGAGGGGGAGAATGGGAGTCGCCAGGCCGTTCACAATCTTGGATAGAGATCACATGCTACCTCTTACCTAATCCTATTCAATAGAGCATGTCAGCAGGCCATCCAGATTTAGAGGCAAGGACATGACCTGCTTATTCTACTGGAAAGGATGAGCTGCAAAGTACTTGTAGACAACTTCAATATATTTTCACTGGCAATACGGAATGAAGAGAATTGGTTATTATATCTCTGACAGATGAGTGAACTGAGGTATAATGTGCTATTAGACAATATTCTAGTCAGGTGTCATCTGTGTGTTCATGTTCTTGGTTCCCTGGAGTTGTTAAAACCTCACAATCTCAGATCCCACCCTCAGTCTACCAAGTTAATCTAGGCATGCTTCCTAAATGCTAGAAAAAATATACTATTAACATTCTTCTATAGTAATACATATGCTACACCTGGGAGAAGGTCCTAGGAATCCTTGGTAATAAACTTTCAAGATGGCTTATATGAAGAGCATTAGGCAAATGGATTAGAATTGAGTCAGACACCTCATTCATTGGCCATAGGTGCCACTCTGTACCTTGGTGACCATGGATAGATTACTTTTCTTATTTTTAAGTTTATTTTTTTAATTAAATATTTTCTTTATTTACATTTCAAGTGCTATCCTGAAAGTTCCCTATACCGCCCCCCCCGCCCCTGCTCCCCTACCCACCCACTCCTACTTCTTGGCCCTGGCATTCCCCTCTATGGGGCATATAAAGTTTGCAAAACCAAGGGGCCTCACTTCCCAATGATGGCCGACTAGGCCATCTTCTGCTACATATGCAGCTAGAGACACAAGCTCTGGGGGGTACTGGTTAGTTCATATTGTTGTTGCACCTACAGGGTTGCAGCCCCCTTCAGCTCCTTGGGTACTTTCTCTAGTTCCTCCATTGGGGCCCCTGTGTTCCATCCAATAGCTGACTGTGAGCATCCACTTCTGTGTTTGCCAGGCACTGGCAT
>NC_034596.1:48253345-48270765 GCF_900095145.1 Mus pahari
GTTCCTCAGAAAATTGGACATAGTACTACCAGAGGATCCAGCAATACCTCTCCTGGGCATATACCCAGAAGATGTTCCAACTGGTAATAAGGACACATACTCCACTATGTTCATAGCAGCCTTATTTATAATAGCCAGATGCTGGAAAGAACCCAGATGTCCCTCAATAGAGGAATGGATACTTTTCCTTTTTAACTGCAGTTTTTCTTAGTAGGAAAAAAGTCTGCCTCGCCTATTCCAGAGACCTGTTGTGAATATCAGGGAAAGAGTGGAGGTCGGGGGAAGCAAGCCATAGAACAGGGGTGAATGGGGTAGTGTTGTCCAAGATGACAAAGTTGACTAGTGATAGGAAATGCTCACACAGCTGGATTTGGGGCTTTGGTTTCGCAAAGGCAAACATTATTTGGGCTGGCAGCTTTTCAGCCTTTTCCAGAGATCGTGCAAGCTGCAACTCTTGAGCATGCAAAGAGCAGCAAGTGCTCTCTAAGAAGAGAAGCTGCCTGTCTCCTCTCCAGCCCCCTGTCCCTAAGCGAGCTTTTACTGTGCCTTCCCAGCAGGGCATGGTCATATCCTTTCCTTTCCATAGGAAAGGATTAGTGGTTGAGTGGGAAGTGTTGGGGACGAGCAAGTGTTCCTGGGAAGTGGGAGGTGGAGTGACAATCCTGGCCTAGATTGTGTTTCTCAAGTTTGACGCATGTCAGTGAAATGGCACGTACAGCCTGCTGAAGCTTTTGGAAAGGCAGAAATTTGAAAGCTGGTGGGTGAGAGAGATTGTGATCCCTCCCTCATTATTCACCTCCTCCAACCTGTATTTTTAATTCACCCACTCTTAATCCTCATCCCTCCAAGCAAATTTTTAAAACTCAAGAAGCCAGTTCTGTCTTTTTTGGCTGCTTCAGTCTTCCTCAAGTTCAGACTGGTGGAGAAAGGAAGAAAATTCTAAATAATCTCTTTTTTCCTCCTTCACCACAAACCCAATTTTTTTTTCCAACTAAGCTGACAGGTTAAAAAGGGATGCACCCAGACTTTAAAGGAATAAGAAGACTCACCCTTCAACAAGAAGTAGCCTTCCCCCAGAGTTTGTTCCCCCACCCCAGCCCCTGTTGACAGTTACTTATCTGCCCTCCCTGTTCTCCTCTATAAAACGAAAAGATAGCTTTAATGCTAGTGAGGACTCCATGTACTAACACAGCAAAGCCCTTAGAACAGTGCTCATCACACCCCACTGTGTCCTTTTACACCACAATAGATTTCCATAGCAACTGCCTACCTGGCCTTCTGCCTTGGACCTCTCCTCAGAGCTAATTCATCTTCCCAAGATTCATGTCTCTTATCTCCACTAACCCCCTTCTCTCGTCTTAAAGAGCAGGTGGCCCTTTTTTTTGCAAACTCCTAACAACTGTGCATTTCAGACATTACTATCATCTGTCTGTGCTTTTTACCCAATCACCTCTTCCAATGCTAACATCTGTGGCTGGGTAATTCCTTTCTGTGGGTGCAGAGCTGTGCATTGTAGCAGAGATGAGAAGCACAGTATCTCCAGATATTGCCTGCTATCTTCTAAGGGACTAAAGTGGCTGCCCAGCTTGAGTGGCACTTTTCTGCAAAGCTCTCTCTTGCCTGTCATGCTTTCCTCACTATGTGACAAATGTATTTAGAACAATGTCATGTTGCTCCTTTTTCTCCAAGTACATCAATTCTTTATTTGGTAAAATAAGTGTAACATGAAACTTGCCACTCTAAATGCTCAGAGTGTGAAGTACATATTGATGAGAATTTATCACTAACAAAGTATTTTCTTGTCCCTAAACTGAAGTCCATACACACTAAACAATAATTCCCATGTCTGTCCGCCCTAGCTCCTGGCCACCACCATTAAACTTTCTGCCCCTGTGAATTTGACTACTCTAGGTACCTTATAGAAATAAGAATTGTAGAATCTTTGTTCTTTTCTGTCTAGCTTATTTCTATTCATACCTGTATGTGGCGTGCATCCAAATCTTATTTTTTAAGGCTGAATAGGATTCCACAGTGTGGATGTGTGCACATTTTTCATGTTGTGCACTATTAGTCTGTCGATGAAGACTTGAATGATTTCCAATTTTTGATTACAGCAAGTAACACTGAGATGAACCCATGTGTAAGTATCTGTGTGTGTCCTTGCTTTCTATTCTTTTGGGCACACACATAGATATGGAATTGTTGGATCACCTGGTGATTTTTTGAAAAGATCTATCATGCTGTTTTTCAACAGCAGATGCACTATTTTACATTCCCCCTAACAATGCACAGGATTCCAATTTCCTTACAGCCAAACCAACACTTGCTATTTTCCACTTTGGAATTTTGTTGTTGTTTTAAAATTGTCACTTTAATGAGTGTCCCATCATTCCGGGTACTGATTGGCCATTTAAACATCTTCTGTGAAGAAATGCCTAGTAAATTCTTTGCACATTTTTAGTCAAGTCAGCTACTACTGTTAAATTGTAAGAAGTCTTTATTATTTGGGTTTTTAGTATTAATGAGATCGTTAGGTGTGTGTGTGTGTGTGTGTGTGTGTGTGTGTGTGTGTTTGTGTGTTGCAAACATTTCCTCCCGTGCATGGATGGTCTCTTTGCTTTGCTGGCAGTAGTCTTTGATGCAAAGAAATTTTAAAAATGCAATTGTTTAACTTTTTAAAAATGGCAACATAAAGGCTTTGAGAGAATGGTCCAAAACAAATAAACATTTGGTACATAATGTAGTACTTCATGAAGAAAATGTGTACCGGGTTTTTGCTGTGGCAAATTACAGCAAATTTGCTGGCTAAAACAATACAAATGCATTATCTTTCAACTCTACGTGGCGGAGTTCTGACATGAGTCTTACAGGTCTATAGCTGAGGTGTCAATGGGACAGCACTCATTCTAGAGGGTCTAGAAGAATATTCCTTTGTTTTTTCTGGTTCGCAGAAATCAGCTACATTTTTTACCTCATGACCCTTCCTACAGTCATCTTCAGAGCCAACAGCCCTGGGCCATTCTCAAAGGCTCTACCAGCACCCCCATCTCCTCATCTTACAGGGAAAGCCCTTTCTGGAACTTGCCTGGTTGGCTGTACTCATCCAAATAATCCAAAATAATCTACCCATCCCAAGTTACTTAGCTTCTATCTTCATGACTGCTACAACATTCCTTTTGCCATGTAAGGTGCTACGTTCACATGTTGCAAAGAGTAGAATATGGACATCTTGGAGGCACATTATTCTGCATATATGAAAAAAAAAGTTGAAAAGTTAACTTGGAGGTGGTATTGTTGCATGCCTTTCTGAACACATTTTCTCCTTCCCTTCTCAGATGAGCAGCATGGTAACTGCATCCCCTGGACTTTTGGATGCTAACTGAATCTCTATAGACTCTCAGGACCATCTGCTTTACTGACCAAGATATTTCATGAATTCACACTCTCTTTTCTGGTTTAGAATAATCAATATCAGAAACAGATGGGGTGAAATCCTTCAAAGTTTGTCATAACTTTAGTAAAAGAAGTTAGAGAAATCTAGAAAACGCAAAATGCTACCCTCAAATTAATATATGTGTATGTGCGTGTGTTTATAGTTAGCATGCTAATTGTTTATATTTTATATAATATGTAATAAAACTGAACCATGGGATTTCCCTTTAAATCCCAACACTCTGGAAACACCTGGCATTATAAAACAGAAACTCGGCTATGCAGTATATTTGAGAAGATATTTTTTCTGGACACATTACACAAAGTTCATCTCACTCCAACCCCAATCCATATTCCCAGTGCTAAGCAGAAGGGGCATCTTGGTTGTTTTCCTAACTTTTACAATGATGCCATCATTTTCCTCACCATCTTCTGAATTCTCTACCATTGTCCCTTTGGACAGATTCCCCACTATCTGGACTCCTCTTCCCTCACTTTCAAAAGAAACTCCTGCTTGTTGGGTTCAATGGCAATGCTCATAGGAGCTGGGCTAGAGGGAGTTTTATGTAGCACCTGGGAAGACACCCCTTATACACTTTGCAGTACACTCTAGTTCACCGCCAATGTATGCACTGACCAACAAAAGCATAGGATACCTTTCTGCCTCAAGTGTGTACCTGCAATGTTCTGGTCAGTCTCCATACACAGGGAGTAGCAGTGTACCAAGGTCTCCATGATAGCTTATATGATTCATCATCTATATCCACACTGGCAGGATCTACCATGAAACTGTTCATTTAAGTTCAGTTGTCTTCTTGCAAACCAGTACTCATAAAGCTGCTTTATGATAGTCATACAAATCACTTATATCTAAGATAGCTCCCCACTGTGGCTAAGAGACCTGTGAAAGTAAATCTACCTAAATGGAACCCATTATTTTTAAGCATCTCATTTGACTATCAAAATATATTTGACTAATAGTCATCTCAGAAGTACAGATTAGAAACCAAGTCTGAGAGCACAGGTTAATAAATGATTTATTGCTATTACAATACATATGAAATGATCTTATTGTGTCTCTAGACTTTAGAAGTCACCCTGTATAACCTCATACACAAAGATAAAATTCATCACATAGAAAGAATTCTCTGAGAATTTTTTTTTTGTTAAGAGCCCACAATTTGCTTGTTCTCATGCAAAAATGTACTATTGAAGCAATGACAAACAATATCTAAGCCTCTCTCATGGAGATAATACTATACCATTGCCCTGTCATTCATTTTAAGGACTTTTTATTGTATAATAGGAAAGATCTGATAGAAATGATGTGGTTCTGCAGAAATGTATAGTTCAGTAAAATCACACACATTTCTACAGATCATCTGTTTCTTTTAGACAATCAAATGCAAATGAGTATTGGGAAGAAATATATTGGTATTTTTTTCCCAAGCTCTTCCTTTGGTAGAATAAAGGAAATGCCATCGTCTGTAAATGCAACCAAGTGAGGGCTTAGTGCACAAGTCTGCGAGTTGGAGTTAAAGTAGCACTTTCGCACAATTTTACCAACAGCCAATAAACACGCCCTCTCCAGGGGCAAGTTGGGCTTTCCAGGCTCCCATCCAGCTCCTTCCATGTAAGAAGCCATATCTCTAAGAATAACAATTTGTCTACCATCCCTTGAAATCCAACACACTACGAGCAGACTCTTTCCACAATCTAAGATTCTGTTCTCTTATTTACCTAACCAACTCCTAGTCATCAACTACATCCCAAAGGAAACTACATCTCTTACCAGTTTCACTGACCTTGCTCAATCCCTGACTGTAGCTATAGAATCATTAACTTTGCATTGGTGTGTCCACACACTTATGCTATGCATGCTTCTATCACAGAAGTGCATGTACACACACACACACACACACAGAGAGAGAGAGAGAGAGAGAGAGAGAGAGAGAGAGAGAGAGAGAGAGAGAGAGACCCTCTGTAGACTCCCTGCTCCTTGTTTTCCCAGCAGGCAGAGTTAGTACATTCTGTGATATGATTCAATGAGCAGTCTTGAAAGGAAGAAATATGTAAGTGCTGAACTTTCTTTGCCCTGAGCTGATATCCACTCCCAGAGAATAGAGAACTAGCTTCACAAGGCCAATAATGAGCCTGATGGTACTCAATATCAATTATGCTCAATCTTCAATTTTAGAAATAGCTCCAGATTTAGGCTTTCTTTCAACCAATGGCAGTTAAACAAAGATATTAAAGAAATTTTATTGCAGCAATTGCTCAAGTTAAAACAGGTTTGAGAACAAATCCAATTGAAATACTTGCCATTTCCTTCTATTTACCTATAAGATGTTTAAAATAGAACACTTTGGGGCAAAATTATGAAAGTCTCATCTTCAATTGTGAATTATGAGGAAGTCTTTTCTACAGCTTTTCAAACATTGTACTCAAGTTGGTTATTCAAAAGTTCAAATTACCACAGATTCTTCCTCTGCCATAAATTGCTAACTCGTTCACACACAAACCTACCCTCTGAGAAGAAGCCTAGCTCCGGTGGATTCACGGTGGCCATTTGCAAAACAGCACAACTAGAAACAATCCCCTAAGGCTGTCCTCCATATAACCCTGTGACTCCATAGTGGTGGGCAGCAATGAGGGGGAACCAAGTGATGAAAAAGTCAATAACTCTTCCAATGGCAAAATCATAATCTTTATAATAATAATACCCAGTTAGTAGAGCTTTGAGAAAACTAATATTTTTGTGAGCTTTGGTCAAATAGTTAAACTAGTACGGAAAATCAACCTATGAAAATATATAAATATTCAAGAGCCTTTTCGGTGGCCAGAGTCCTTCTATGTCATTCTGAAAACCCCCTCCCATAAAGGCCTAAGTGATGTTGCTTCTACATGATTCTGTTGAGTCTTTGCCTCACTAACACATAGATTTCTTGGCACCATTTGCTCTCACAAACTAAGCTCATCCTAAATTTACCAAACAAAACAAAACTTGAAGCCATGCCTGTTGCTTTTGCAGCTGGCATGAAGTTTTTCTTCCTTGTGCTTTTCGGTTTGTGGTATATTTAGTCATTGCTTGAATGTCTTTGTCAAAGCTTGACATTCTGTGTGATATCTTTTCTAGCCGCAAACACAAATCTAGGCTTGATTTGAGCATTAATCAGATTGAGGTGTAATCAGATTGAACTGATAATGAACAGCAGAAAAAAAAAAATGAAGTGACCTTGGACATTGGTCAGCTTTTTTTAAGTCAAATAACCTTCCAACGAAGGAACCTTAAACATGTGTGAAAGTAAAGGCTTAACGGAATAAGCAAAGACCTCTGACGGTGTCTAGAGACCTCATAAACCATTTATGTCTCACCCTATCCCCTGCCCTGCAGCTTAGCCTCTCCCAAACCCAGTATGAAAAACAGCAGCCTGTTGCTGAACTACCTGTTCTCAAGGAATGAAGGCATCTGGCTTTGAAGTTCATTTGAACATGACGAACTTCCATCTCAAAGAGATTTTTTTTACAGACACCATGACTGAACCCCTTCAAGTATGTGTCGTTTTAGTTCCATTATTTGAGATCTTAAGAAGTAACTCTATCCAGTGTTTGTGTCTTTGCAGAGAGTTAAACTCCTTTTCAGATAATACAAGGAAGAGCAAAGGGTAGGGTAAGCATTCGTGTGGCCCAAAGTCTTCATGGATGTTTTTTATCAACATATGACTTTACTGAGCAGCTGTCTCCTCGAGAAATCAATGAAAGTTGAGATAGTTGATGTTTGCATTCGCCAGAATAAAGTCAAGTAGACAGGGCATGGTAGAAACTCTTTAGTTCTGTCTACTAAGTGGTCATGGAGTTGAAAAGAGATTTTCCCAAACACGGGTGAGCACCCCAAGAACTATCGTTTCTCCTACTGTGGGCAGTCATGTGTCCCTGAAAAGACAAGAGAGCTGTCATTATCTCTCTTATACTTCTTGGGGAGGGGGACTTCTTGGGGGCCTCAAAATCTGTTTACTAAATACATCCCCTAAAAATGTCTGCTGTCAGATTGTCAAGTGTCCCTGGTCATTCAAGTGTTCTATCACCCACAGACAACTATCCACCCTAAATCATCTTCCCTCTTCTCTATGTGTGTTTTGGAATCCTATTTATTCCTGATCTGTTGGAGTGCCTGGTGCTGTCTAAGTAGTGTAGAATTCCCAAAAGCCATTCACTCACATTCTCCCTCTCCCTCTCCCTCTCCCTCTCCCTCTCCCTCCTGCTTGTGGACGTTGTACATCGTGGTGCGGAGCCTAGTGCGCACCACGATGTACAACGTCCACAAGCAGCCCCTCTCCCTCTTTCTCTCTGACTGAAACAAACTTCTTGATCATCATGCCACTAATCTACTGAAAATAATTCCATTTTCTCCTATCTGAATCAAATTCTAGTGCCCTTGATATCCTGCTATCACTCCTAAGTTTCCAGACTCTCTCTACTATCCAAACATGAGTGAACACTACCAGAACCATTGCTGGGAGTCCTCTGGCTTCATTTCTTGCGTCCGTCTACTTGCTAAACCAATTTAAAAATGGGGCATGGAACTTAAGAGTTCACAAAGGATGAAATACAAATGGTTGCTCCAACCCCAGCTCAGGGCGTCGTATTCCTCAATCCTCAGCTCTCTGTTTTCCTAAAGTGGTTAACACAGGCTTGATTTAACAATGACAGAATAACATTTCTCAGCTTTTCCTACAAGCAATAAAAATGTGACTATCTCCTAAAGAAAAGACACAAAATATCACAGTTTTATCCTAAGATTGTATCTAAAGTTTGTACTCTGTACTGCATATTTAAGAATGAATTTAATAACTCAAACCAGTGAGTCCTCTAGCACAAGTCCATAGATTTGATAAAACTTCATTTGCAAGTGGCTTATTTAAGGTCCTACATACATTTTCAACATTAACTTCCTTATTTCATTTATCACACATTCTCTTTAAGTACCAAATAGACATTCCACATAAGCCCCTCCTTCCTGTCCCCACAGCACAATGCGTCTGCCTCCAAAGCACACATTTTCACATACCTGAGTCCTAAGGCTCTGCTGAAAAATGGGGCCATTTTCAGGGCCTGCAGAAGCAGGTAGGGTGTCTGGATCACACAGAAAATCGAAGGCTTTTGCATTCTTTATTTTACTTTCTGAAGAGGAAGTAACAGAATTGGAGATTTTAAATTGAATCTTAGGACTAGAGTAAATATACCCAAGTGTCTGAAGAATTCTTCCCTGGATGAAGACATATGTGTCACTATACAAATACAGCATGTATTCAGGGCTCTCAGAGATCTCTTACCTCTGCTGTATCTTCCTGACTACACGAAGCAAACTAAGATTTCTAGAACTAAATATCAGCCAGATGAATCACCACCAAACTGAAACAAAAAGACAAGTTGGAGGGGGAGGGGGAACTGCTGTGTTGTTACCTTTCACTAATTTAAAATAATGAGCCCCAAGGTCAATAGCACATGCCAGTGAACATTTATCCTCATTCTTAGAGGTCTCCAGGTCATCTGTGATTTGGTTCCATAAACTTCATGTGGCCTTGCTTACAGCTGCCGTTCTGAATGGAAATGACATGTTGTTGCAGGTAGGCCTGCCCTGGCTTGGTTCTTCATGGGACCCAAGAAAAGCAAGCCCATCTCCTAAAGCATCTATGACGATTCTGCTATGTCTGCTAACATCCTATTGGCCGAAATAAGTCACATAACAGAGCCTTAAAATCAAAGGGGGCAGAAAACTATTTTTCACTCACCTAGAGGCCACACCAAAGCTGCGAATGGGTAGTGTAGGGTGTAGAACAGTGGGACAGTTCATCTACTGCAGGTCGGAGGACTTCTGACCACAGCCACCAAGGCCAGTGAATTTGCTGGGGGGGGGGGAGCTTTGAGGTAATTTCTCAAGCTTGGGGAAGATATCTTGTTGGCATAAAGTGAGAGCTTTCAATCATAATTTATTGAATAAAGGACACTAAAGGAAAAGCCCAGGACTGCTTCCTAAAGCAGCAGGTGCATTAAGACTCATGTAAAAATAAGTTTGCTATAGGCTGGCTTTATAAGTGATAATTGATTGCAAATGATATTGACAGTTATTGAACATAATTATTCACCACAGGAACCATCCTTAATCAATTAATCAGGGCACAATTCAACTTCACTTTTTACACATAGCAACAACTTTTTTTTTTTTTTGCTTTTTCCCCCTCTTACCTACTTTGTTTGCTGTTGTTGAAACATTTTAACAAATTAATTAGATGTTAATTCTTAGCAATAAACGAAACCCTTAAGGTGTTCAAAATGTAAACGCTACAATAAAACCTGTTTATTCCCAAAGACATTCCTCAAACACTGAATAAGCCCAGATCTTCCCAAGGGGCTGCCTGTGAGGGACATCTCCTCACTGGCCTCAGCAGGGGTAACTTCTCTGAGGACATATTACTGGTCTAGTTCTGGTTTGCCGCCATTTTAATCAAATACTTAAACACATAAAGCCTTGGCTTTTTCATTTAACAAATCCATAAGTCAGAAATAATATTTTGGAGCTTGAATAATCATACCCAGGCTATAGCATTAGCACCAAGAAACACCCCATCTCCTATGATTCTGGAATTTAAGTAAGCTTGGGCCTGCTAGCACTTGGATAGGAGTAAAGCCTTTTCCCAAACTGTGTTGTTTGAGCATATTAAGAACACTAAACACTTAAGTAATCTCCTTCCACAAGGTGGGAAACAGAAAGTAGAACCTTCGCTCTAAAGCAAGTCATAAAACTCAGAGAGGTGTATGTTTCCCTAATCCCAAAATAGTACTGTCACACACCTGAGACAGACCACAGGACAGGGAGGTAGAGAAAAGCTTAGTCCTTCACCATTATATCAACTGTAGTCTGGGTGCGTTGCTGAACTGTTGCTGGGTGCATTGTTTAATTGAACCTAAGCATAAAAAATAGAGTTTTCCTGCCGGGCATGGTGGCACACGCCTTTAATCCTGAGTTCCAGGACAGCCAGGGCTATACAGAGAAACCCTGTCTCGAAAAACCAAAAAGAGAGAGAGAGAGAGAGAGAGAGAGTTTTCCATGAGCATTTGGAGGTCTTCATTTCTGGAGGCTTTCATCTCTCCTAAGATTTTCATTATATGGGTTTATGATTTTTCTCTTATAAACCTGACTTTAGTTGTGGAAATTTTGGCTGGTACCCTTGTGATAAGTAAAGAAAGGTGTCATGCCTCGTCTACCCCACACAGGCAGTATGTTAGTACAGTCCTAAACTCCTCAACTGGCTGGATGATGCACTTAAATGACACAACAACAGAAAGAAAAGCAACCACATTCTCTAGGGTGGTGTACAACAAAACCCCATTAGGATGGAGGTCATAGAGTCACTGCGATGAAAACGTCCAGCCTTGCCAGTTAACACAGAACTGCCGAAATCCCCAACGGAATGCATGAACTTCAGCATCACTCCTGAATACTTGGGCTGTGTGCTTATTTCTGGTGTCCAACGTGACATATGTAATAAACCCGTTGTCTCCTATCATGGTCAGACTCTAGGGAAATATATTTAGTTACCAGTGTTACTACTTACAAAAGGAGTTAAAACACAGGATTGTGTGGACCATGGGTTATTAATGGGCTAGAGAAGCATTTCAACACCAGGTCATGTGAGGAGGAGAGGAAAAACATTATAGGGCAAGAGAGAAAGGAAGAGAGATGTAGGCATGGTTTCTGAATGTTAACAATATTGGCCTGAAGGAAAGAAATGAAGATGCATTTGGAGCAGAAATTTCAAAAGCTCGAGGAAGACATCATTCAGCTCAGCACAAATGGTGGCGCTGCTCTCCCCAACCCCTTGTCTCATGGAGGCAGTCCTCACACAATTGATCTGTGACCCAAGGTCCATTCTGGCCCCTGTGTCCTCATATGCTGTACAGGAAGAACAGATGTGTCAAATTTGTTATGATACAGAATTTTTAAAATTCTTTCCTCTATTGAAAAAAATCAAGTACATCTTTGCAAAATAAAAATAGAATTTTATTATAGCAGTACAAACATTTTATGCCATTCTTTATAGTTTCAAAACTATGAATATCCAATCAAACTTCATAATTGCTTTCATAAGAGCCTAATTAAACTATAAATATTATTAAATATATCCACTTACAATAAGGAATGGAAACATCTGGATGAAAAATGGAAAATTTAGACAAGCAGCTGGGTATTTTACCTACACAATGCTAGACACCGAGATATTCATAAGCATCAAATGGCTGATAGGCCCTTTTGCATTTCATCTGGATTATATGACTCCATCTTTTTCTTTTGTTCAAAATTTCAGCTCCTCTATTTTTAATGGGAGTGTTTCCTACCCTCCTCCCTCTGAATAGCTTTAACTGCCTACAGATAGAGAACACCACTTCTCTTTCCTGCCAGCTCTGCTCCCCTGAACTCATCCTCTTTGCTCTGGAATTCTAAGAGACTGTGAGAAAAACAGGAGGAATCTGAATATAGGGTCTTAGAATCCAGCTCCGAATTTCCCCTCAACAACTTGCGGTAACTGCTAGAAACTCCAAGCTCCATGCGCCAGTGGGTCTGCAAACAGTCCCATGTGGTCAGCTCCTCACAGGATCCTCCTTCCCCTATTTCTCCTCCCTTCCCACACCCTTGAACAACCTCAACTCAGTGTCATCTTGACCTGCTTGCAGGGCACCACCTCTCTTGACTTACCTGATGCCCCTTTGTTCCTGGCACTTATAGTTAAAATAATAATGATAAAACTAATTCCAACTTAGTAGGTACTTAATTGCACTCACATGTTGCTTAAAGCGGTGATCCTGAATTAACTTATTTCATCTTCCCACCAACCCTTGAAGCAGGTACTCCCTTGCAGTTAAGAAAGTCAAGGTAATGCCCAAATTCTTACAGAAAGAGCACAGGAGAACTCCAATACAAAGTAAGCATTTCTAATTTGTGAGCTTCTCTCTCAACTGCTATGTGCATGTCTTATGCAGTCAGTATATTCTGATTTCCAAGCATTTTGCCTAAATAGAAAGAAGACTGTAATCCTACCTCTTTCTAGATGCCCACGCTTGTGTACTTGATCCAGGGAAGATGACTTTTTCTCCTTGAGAAATTCTAACATGTGCATCCCCACAATAGAATCGCTGATCCGTGGCTGGTTTTCATTCCTCTCAGTAGGATCTAACTCCGACAGGTGGGCTTCTACAATCTAAGTGTTTTTACCTGTTTGGTCAAGGTTAATCCACAGGAATGAAATATTACAAATATTCATTTATTTATTCTCTGTGGGGGTAGTGTTTAATTATTTTGTTTAAAATCCCAAGTGTGATTCACTGCACATCATTAATGAGAAAATGGGTATAAAATTGGAAAGTAAACATTTATATCCAAAAATGATGAACCTTTTGCTCATTCTGCTTCGAGGTGATCATGGCTCATTTTTTGAGGGTTGGGATTACACTATAAGTTATATTGTAACTCTCCTGGGGACACGGTGTTTCCTAAATGTTTGTCTAGGTCACTGTGGTTTTCAGCAGAAAGCATCCTGAAGACTGGCCAGCTGGAAGGAATGTTGCCCAGGGTGGCCTGAGATAGCACAGTCTACTCGGAGTCCTGATTTTCATCATCTCAGTTGCTAGGAGACAAGGCCAAGGCACAGGTAACACTGTGTGTTTGTGGACTGGACAAACACAGGGAGATTAAAGACTGGGGAGTGCACGTTTGTCTCGGGGGAGTAAGTGTGGAGGGTTGTAGGGACTGCTGTAATAGAGAGCTACTGAGATGTTCTAAACACTAACAATACAAAAAAAAAAAGATAAAAGTGCCCGTTCTTCTTCTCAAGAAGGTTGGCAAGGGCCCAAATGAGGACACCTCAGTCCCACTGGGGAGGGAGAAGAAAGCAATCACAGGAGGGGGAAGGAACTTGGGTAGGAAAGGTGACAGGGAGGGGAAGAGGGGAGCATGATCAGGTATTGAGTGGAGGGAAGAGGACTGAAGCCCTGAAAGAGGTAGGGGACCCTCTAAAATGTACAGGAGACCTGGGAGGTGAGAGACTCTCAGGGCTCAAAGGGAGGGACCTTAGATAAAATGCCCAACACTGGGCAGAGGGAACTTGTAGAGTCCATTTCCAGTAGAAAGACAGGGCATCAAGTGGAGAGATGGGGTTGCCATCCCACAGTCACAAAAAAAAAAACAAAAAAAAAAAAAAAACTCTGACACAGAATTGTTCCTGTCTGAAAGAACTGCAGCAACAAAAATGGAGAAAAGCCGGAGGAAAAAGAGGTCCAGCGACAGGCCCAAATTGGGATCCAACTCAAAGGGAGGCCCCAAGGCCTGACACTTACTGAGGCTATGTTGTGCTCATGAAAAAAAAGGGCCTATCATGACAGTCTCCAAAAGACCCAACAAGCAGCTGCAAGAGTCAGATGCACATACTTACACCCAACCAATGGACAGAAACTGCTGACCCCTGTGGTTGAATTAGGGAAAAGCTGGAAGAAGCTGAGGAGGAGGGCAACCCCGTAGGAAGACCTGCAGTCTCAACTAACCTGGACCCCTGAGATCTCTCAGACGCTGAGCTACCAGCCAGGCAGCATACACCAGCTGATATGAGGCCCCCAACACATATACAGCAGAGGACTGCCAGGTCTGGACTCAGTCAGAGAAGATGCACCTAACCCTTAAGAGATTTAAGGGCCCAGGGAGTAGGGAGGTCTGGGAGGTTGGGAGTAGGGGGGTGGGGACACCCTCATGGAGATGGGAGGGAGGAGGAGGTATGGGAGTCGGAACCGTCAGAGGGTGGACCAGAAGTGGGATAAAGTCTGGACTGTAAAAAAAAAAAAAAAAGATTAAATAAAAAATGTATCTGTTCTTACATAGCATTCTTGCATGTTTGAGATAGACCAATTACATCTGTATTGTCTTGGCCAGTATTGAACTCACTCTCTGGCCCAGGCTAGCCTTGAACTTTCCTGTGTCAACAAAGTCAGCAAGCAAATATTCTAGTAGGAGATATAAAATAAGCAAGATAAATATACACTAAATGTTATATCCAGTTATAGCCAATAAACACTAAATGGTGTTTTAAGGAACATAAAGCAGATAAAGAAGAAGATACAGATAAGGAAGTGTCATGAAGTTGAAATTTCACATTATCCAGGTACTCAAAAACATGACTTTCAAGTAAAAAACCTCTAAGAAAGAACAAAGGTTGTACCGTGAAAGTGTATGGAAGTGGAGCTCACAAGGCAGGAAGGAGAGCCTTGGAGAAACACCATAGAGTGGGATGGAGGTGAGAGAATGAGGAACAGAAGCAAATGATGTCACAAATGTGGGAGAAGGGAGGAATGTCTACCTCGGGAATGGACTTTTAGGCCATTAGAAAGACTCGGGTTTTTAACAGTGGGCTGAGACTTCTGCAGCGCTCAAGAAAAGAGGAAGAACAAGGTCTAACTCATACTCCAGCAGGATCCTTGGGGTGCTATGAGACGACAGCAACTGACTGAAGCAGGAGAAAAGATGTTATCACAGGGATGCATGTAAGAAATGACCACAGCTGGAACTAGGTCGCAGCAATAAGGCAGTTAAGAGTTGGCCAAAATCCCTTAGGCAGGCAGGATTGAGAAAGTTTGGTGAGAGAAGTGAAGTATGAAAGGCAGAAGAGTCAAGGAAGGCAATGAGACTTCAGGTCTCAACAAATAGAACAGATCTGATTAAAAACTCCTTGAAGAGAGAATCAGCCATACATATTCACTTAATACATAATGAATATAAATGCTAAAATAGCAAAAGAAATTGAAATTCCTCTGAAAGTGTTAAGTATGTATAAGGCAAAAATAGGGTAATATGAAAGTGCATTATTAACATATAGGATGCATCTCCATTTAAATATGACATTGATAGTCCTATGCACCCAGGATATAAGAGGAGCAGCATAATTCTTTCCCCAGTGATGTGAGGATAGCATTAACTGAACACAGCATTAAATATTTGCCAGAAAATCTGATAGTCAGATTTTGATATTTATTAAGGGCTTTCCATATTGAGTTTAATTAAGGATTTGATTATGAATTCTACCTTGAAGGCATGATTACTACTTATCTCTTCACTCTTGGGCCAAAGAGAATTACAGATGCTGAATATCTTCTCCATCGCATCCATGAAAGAGTCATTAGTCTGGAAAGGCATATTCTTAGTGTTGCAAATTGCCTGGAGAAATTTAACTCATTCAGTGTTCACAGTGCTCTTGTAAGGAATATTGAATGTATTCTTAATAGTAGAACTGAGAAGATAGATTAATCATGGAAACTAATTTCCTGATAAGTACACAATTGTCTTTCATTATTCCTTTGTTACCTCATGCTATTAATATTTTATTCTTGTTAATACAATGAAATGTGACTGGGAAATGTGCTTTTTTAAGGATTCACACACACACACACACACACACACACATACACACACACACACATATACACACACATACACACACACACACATACACACAATTCACGACTCTGTGGTTTAGCTTAGCCTCTTTTTTTTTCTACCTTTACATTTTCCAACATGTCAATGTAGGGTCATCGCCACAGAATAGGAGGTTTACTGTTCAAGCAGCCATGAGTGTGATATCTTGAGCATCAGAAAAAGCTAAAAGGCTATGGCCAGTCATGTCACCTCTTGGAAACTTGTGAAGAACACTGATACATTATGAGACATACGGGCATTCAACAAAGAAAGAGCTCCAAGGACCTAGCTGGTGTCTCTCCCCTAATGAATAGACAAGCTAGATTGTCAGTAACTAGTAATTGATACCACCCCACACTTACTCAAAAGCTGCAGCACACGCATACAAAGAAAGGCATACAGCTCATTGGACTAACTTTTTCTGGCGTTTGGTTCCCCTACCTGAGACTCTGCCTGAAGAAGTGCTGTGGTTCAGGGTCCCCTCCCACTGGTCTCTCACTCTGATTATAACTCCCCCCTTTCTATTCCCCAACCCAGAGAAGGGTTTTATTTCTCCCTCTTTGGTAGGGACAAGGGCTTGGCTGACTAGGGAAGCTCAGATTTCAGCTTGTAAAATCTTTCCATAGCACTTACACAGTGCACTCAGCCTGGGTTTCTTTAGCTCACTGAGTGACCTCCCTAGCTCTATGTATACTCTCTTGCTTGACTTGGTGAAGAAGAAATAGAAATTAAACATGCGTTCACATTAACTTTTTTTCCACTTTAAATTGCCAATATAAATATATTCATTCTTCAAAGAAAAGCAAAGCAGTGTTATTTCATCCATCACCTTTGTCAAAATATAGCACAAACATTTATCTTTCTGGCTAAAATAAGGAAATACGAAAGGAAGGCTATTAGCCCCGTCTTTCTCTGATAGGATTCTTGGAGTCTCCTTCCCTATTCCTTTCTCTGTACCTGCCCGTCCCTGTGTCATTATTAGTGACATACCCTTTCCTTGTGTACAGTGTCCGTCATGACTATTACCCCAGATTCTATGTTGTCTAGAACCACAAACTACTTTTCATCTTCACTCCTTTCTCAGTCATCCTACTGGGAACTATCATACATTCAGGTGATTTTTTTTTCACCCCATATTCATGGCTGGTTTCTATAACTTTCCTGTGGAAATACAACATCATCACCATATCAACTATGTTTCCTGATATTTCTATAATTATCTCATATACAATAAATATGATTGTTGTTGTAAAAATAGATGACACTGCACTAATGAAAATTAGTAGAATCAATTTTATTATCAATATTCTTTCATGAGAAGCACATTCAGAACTTAAAATGTAAATGTTTACTTATTTTATTTTAAAAAGAAAGGTAGGGCTGGAGAGATGGCTCAGTGGTTAAGAGCACTGACTGCTCTTCCAGAGGTCCTGAGTTCAATTCCCAGCAACCACATGGTGGCTCACAACCATCT
>NC_034596.1:48271493-48279853 GCF_900095145.1 Mus pahari
GATATCATCCTGAGTGGGATAACCCAATCACAAGAGAACACACATGATATGCACTCACTGATAAGGATATTAACCCAGAAGCTCGGAATATCCAAGATACAATTTGCAAAACACATGAAACTCAGGTGTCAGGCGTGGTGGCGCACGCCTGTAATCCCAGCACTCAGGAGGCAGAGGCAGACGGATTTCTGAGTTCGAGGCCAGCCTGGTCTACAGAGTGAATTCCAGGACACCCAGAGCTATACAGAGAAACCCTGTCTCGAAAAACCAAAAACAAAAACAAACAAACAAACAAAAAAACACATGGAACTCAAGAAGAAGGAAGACCGAAGTGTGGATAATTTGATCCTTCTTAGAAGGGGTTATTTCTTTTAGAGTTGTGATTCAGTGAGGTTGCCAAAACCACCCAAATATCACAGGCTATTGACAATGCTTTTGGTTCCTCTCCATAACTTGATAGTATTTCCCTATTGCTGAAAAAAAAAAAAAAAAGACACATACATGAATTATAGAACATGTTCTAGTTAAGCTGGTAATAACATGAAAGCTTCATCCCTATTGGCTAGCATTTCTATTATACATACCACCAAAAGATAAAAGTAATTAGCACTCATACCCAGCTGTGAATCCTGCAAGCTACAGTAAAGACTAGCCTGTGCTTGTTGGTATAATAGTGGCATGAACGCCAAGGAAGTAACCAACCTCTTTCTGAACGGATTTAAGTCTCACTCCACAAGACGAATCTCATACCTGATACCATTATCAGTAAGAACCTATGCATATACAGATCATTAGCCCAAAAGGAGAATCTACCACTCTTATTCTGCTAAATGAACATAATGGTAAACCAAATTATGACATACCTTTACACCCATAAATTAAGGCATCATCTCTCAACCCTCATCAGAGAAGCTTCTGTTTGCAGTAGATGATGATAGTGATCCACAATTGTCCAAGGTCTAGAGAATAAAAGATTATAGAATTTCCAGCCTTAATGTAGCATATAATATCCTTCCTCCCAAGGCTGAGGGATCATGGTCGAAGGGGGGGACAAAATGCATGTAAGAGCCAGAGACTGAGGGTAACTACAAAGAAAACAGTGTCTTCTGCACACAGCAGGGCAGCAGCAGTTGCTCATATGAACTTGCACGGGAGGTGACAGCATGTGCAAGACCTGTGTGAGCCCACATCAAGTTCGCCATGGACAAGCTATCTGTGCATAAAGTTCTGCCCCTAGCCAAGTAACTAGTGCCAGTTCCCAGCTGCTTCAAGAGGAAAGATCAGTTCTCTGTAAGCACATAGCCTCTGATAAGCTAACCACGCTCCAGTGGAAGACCTCACATCCAAGAATATTTGAGTGGCACAAATTGGCCTTCGTTGAGGGAGGGACACAAAGGTGGATGGGAACAGAGCAACAGGGAGTGGATCTGGAAAGAACTGGAAAAGGCTGAATCTAATCAAAACACTTTCAATTAAATTCTCAAAGAGCTAGTGAAAAAAAAAAACCACTTAAAAAAAAAAAAAAGAATTGAATTTTGTAGGACCAACAAGATGGCCTGGTAAATAAAGAAACCTGACGTCAGGCCCAAGGACTTGAGCTCCATCTCCAGAGCCCACAAGGTGGAAGGAGAGAAATAACTGTGTCTGTGTGTCTGTATGTCTATTCATTTATTTATTTATTTATTTATTTAGAGAATATGTGTCTGTGTGTGTGTGTGTGTGTGTATGCGTGTTTGTGTGTGAGTGTTTGTGTTTCAAGTGTGTGGAGGGGGGTAAGGGGTATCAATTACCCCATCAAGCTCCAATAGTTTTTTTTCCAATGGAATTATATCTTTTCCCTGTAATTCCCTGATACACACCCCTTTAAATACCCTTACCCTTCCCTCTGTCCCCTCCATGAGACACTCCCACTCCCTGTGCCTCTTTACCTCAGGAGTCTGTGTTAATCCTGTCTAGCCTTTCTGGAGAACTTGAGGCCCTTGACTCCAGAACATCCCCCACGTTACCTACCTTCATTTCCCACTGCTGGCAGTACCTGCCCATCTGAACAGACAGAGAAGGTGCTCAGAATTAGTGTGGCCTAAACTAATGACCCTAACTCCTCTGTCTCCTGATCTATAATGATCTCAGTGTCATAACAAACACTCTAAATAAAAAAAAAACCAATACTTCCTTATTCTCTGTATCCAATAAGTTGCCAACATCTATTGAGACTATATCCCTAGCTGACCATAATCTCATGCTTCCTGGAGTTCCCTATTATATAACAGTATGCCCATTTATCTTTCAAAACCTGGTTCAAACACTATTACCTCCACTATTGTCTTTCCAACTTCTCTCTGGACATAACTTCTGTCTTCTTAAGGCTTAACACCTTTTGTCTATGCTGTTTCAATTATGAAAGCCCTGATACAGCACAGAAATACTCCAGACATCAACAAACATAACCACTAGAATAAACTTTGTCATTTGAAATTCCTACCGCATTGATTTTTCTCCAACTAATTCTCAAAGGAATTGAAGAACACAATTATTGCCCTCAGTGACTGTTGACTGAATGAACAAATGTGTGCATGATCTTTTTTAACAAGAATTCTTCTATTAGACATTGCTAATAGTTTCCAGCCAGAATTCAAAGGGTTCAAAATAGTAGGTAATCATCACAGACAAGCTTCAGCTTCCCAGTATCTTGTCTATACAGGCAGCTCCCCATCTAGACGAGTACAAGCACGTCTCTGCTCTTACCATTACAGCGAAGAGCTTCTTCTCGTAGTAGGAACAAATCTCTACTGCTCACCCTCCTTATCTTATAGCACAGTAGCCAAGATGAGGTCATCTGGCCCATGGCAAATCGTTTTCCCTACCCACCAGTTTTATCCCTTTTCAGTTCAAGTCATCTCTCTACCTCCTGAGGCAACTCCTCAGACTTCTTCACTCAACTTATAGTCCTCCCGAAACCATCTTCCCACCATAAAAGCTACCACCAAAGCCTCAGTTGCAATACTCCACATCCCAATTGCTCACATGTAAGGCCATAACATTCCTGTTCCAGCTGGATAGTGGGGTAATGCATTCTGTAAAATTCAGAATGCATTATCCAATTAAAAAAAATGTATTGTTTATGGGACTAGAGAAATGGCTCAGCAGTTAAGAAAACCAACCGTTTTTCCAGAGGACCTGGGTTTGAGCACCCACGTGGTGGTTCAAAACCATCTGTGACTCCAGTTCCAGATAGCCCAATGCCTTCTTCTGGACTCCACAGGCACTGCACACACAGTGCACACTGACAGATATTCAAGCAAAACACACATAAACATAAATAAAATACTGAAATAAAAATATATTTAAACCAATGATTTTCTTCTCTATTTTAAATGTAGTTTGCTCCAAGGAGAGGAACCAGAGGGAGACCTCCAATTTAGACTCTCTCCCTCTCTCTCCCTCTCTCTCCCTCTCTCTCTTTCTACATAAAGTCTGGCTGTGAGTCTCTCTTTGCCCATCCCCATGAGGGCTGTTGCTTTCTCTTATTGTATTTTATTTGGTTGGATTTGGTTGTTGTCCCTTGGAGTCCTGTTCTTTTCTGTAAGGAACCAGAGAGGGAATGAATGTGGGAGAAAAGAAAAGGGGGTTGGGTAGAGGGAAGGGAAACTGTGGTCAGGATATACATGCTATGAGAAGAAGGCATTTTCAATTTTTAAAAAATTAAAATGGATAAATAATTAGATAGATAGATAGATAGATAGATAGATAGATAGATAGATAGATAGATAATAAATAAAGTTTACATACTATCCAAGAAACTAAACTAAATAACCACTTATCGCCTGCCATCAAAGAAAATGGCTTCTAAGCTTTTAGGGTGAATTTACAAATAAAATCATTGTAGAACAAAATATTCTATTCATATATGGGAACTAATTTACCTATTATTATTATCATTATTATTTATATCAAATTGTTGTCTGTTTCATTGCTATCATTATTCTAAGAGATTAAATGAATCAAGAATGAGTTCTCCATTTAAATTATCCCAGAAATGAAATATGAAAAGCAACGCCTTGAGCCCACTGAGATAAAGTAAATGAATATTTTGGATGAAACGCAAATGAACACTTGCTCTCCCAACTAACTTAAGTGTATAGCTCCTTCTTAAGTCAGTCAGGATTTTAATACTAAAATGTTGAGTACTTTTCAGCCACCCTTCACTTTACTTCGGATTCCTCTCGTCACCTCGGAAAGATGTTATCCTGGGGAGGGCTGGGTGTGATTTTGCCACATCAAAATACATACACACCTGTGCTTCTGACAGGGAGGTGATTGCGAACAACACTCGTGGTTTGGAGGTACAGCAGGACACATGGAGCAGAAGGTTTGATAATGAGAAATTACAGTTTCCTGTGATTCCTGAAGGCCAGAGGGAGGGAATTATTTGCTTTATGCTGGCAGCAATTTCCCTAAGCCCTGTGAGATGGCATAGCTCAAGCTGTTGCAAATGTAGACATAGTAACTACCAGCCACAGCTCTTGGTTGGAGCAAGATTCCCTGGGGCATGAAATATATTGAAAAAACCTTTCTAAATAGGATTGATCACTTAATTTGAGTGTTTTAGAGAAAAAAAAATCCTACATAGTCTTCAATTTTTAGCACTTGTTCACCGTTCTCTGGAAGCTGAATAATCACTTTTCCGTGTATGTGTGTGTGTGTGTGTGTGTGTGTGTGTATTCATTTATGTCTTAATTACGCAACCTCATAACAAAGAATGGCATGTGTATAATGCATTGAAAGTGTTGGGGCCTAGGTATTAGAGAGTCTTTACCTTAGCTTTCAGAATGAAGAAGCACTGTAAGCAGCAAGCCCTACTCCTGAGAGGAAACCAGTTCATCTTCCCAAGCTATGTGTCTTTTGTCATCAGGCCCTGCCACCAATCCTCAAAACAAAACAGCAGCAGCACAGAAAGAGGCCCATCCTGTTTCAAAACAGGGGTGCGGACATCTGTTTTGGTAACTGCACACTTTATTTTGAGGGGTTAACTTTTGCCTTCCATTCGTACTTTTTTTTTCTCATGAATGAGCAATTAATTACTTTGCGGCTGTCTTCGCCTGTTTCAAAGCTCTGGTTTACAATAGCCTTTTGTTTTCTCGAAATCGAAAAGGCTTTGAAGGATTTCAATCTTCAAAAACAGAGAACACTTTCTTTCTCTTTATTTCTGAACACACAAAAACGTCTATTCTTATGTATATTTAATAATAGGCTTCGAAAAAAGCCTTATTGTGCACCTTAACATGATCTGATTGATTCTCGCAGCTAAGTCAAAAGAACACATACAAATCCCAGTTCTGGAAAACGTTTCCTATTTAAAAATTTTTAAAGTGTAAACTTTATAATAAACTAGGGGAGAAAATGTAAATATGTTGTATTTTATTTTAAATACAGTTAAGCATAGTTTAAACACAGCCGACTTTTTCTAGATGATCATTCGACTTGGATAATGAAGTGTTTCATCTTGAGTCAAGGAGAGTTCACTGCAGCTAGAATGTACAGCCAAAGAAAGGTACTCTGCATGCCCTCATTTATATTTCTCTCCTGAAAACTAGGAGCTGTGTGTATTTATGTGTACACATACATATATATGGAGGGTTAAGAAAGCTTTCCCACAACTAAAAGGGTCTAAAGCATTATAGGAGTCCTAAATCCCCTCTATGGTCCCTAAAAACAGACTGTAGGTGATATAATGAATTTGGCTGGGTTAATAGACAGACAGACAGGCAGACAGACAGACAGACAGACAGACAGACAGACAGGACAGACAGGCAGATAGGTAATAGATAAATGATGATGAAGAAGAAGAAGAAGAAGAAGAAGAAGAAGAAGAAGAAGAAGAAGAAGAAGAAGAAGAAGAAGATAGATAGATAGATGGATAGATAGATAGATAGAAATATAGATATATAGAAAGAGAATATATATAAACAAAGAATGGCTATAGAACTAAAATGTTAATTTAACAGTATGATTAATGCAGCAATACTCAGCCTACATTTTTCTGGCTTCAGCCATGAAATTATAAACATGAGTAATTCAGTTAAATAAATAGTCTAACTTCCATCCATCCTCTGGAGAGCTAAGTTGGGACTGTATTTTAGCTTTGTCTTATTAGTAAAAGAAAAATTACAGTCCAGACACAAGTGCGCTAATTATCAGTCACTTCTTTCTCCTCTTCCTGACAAGAGTGCCCATGGTCACACACGCACACAAATCAGTTAATAAAGAACTCTAAGTGGTTAAACGCCAGCAAATTGAGAATGTGCTGTAATTACCTCAGCTGCCCATTTCATTTTATGTTCCTCAAGTGCAGTATTTTGTGTTTTAAAATGTTAACATCTTCTTCCTGGTCCACTGGAGAACTTAATAAGGTGTTTTCTCTATCATTATGTCAAAATCACATAAAGAAGACAGCAAGACAAGATATCTACTGAACCAACCAGCTCAAGCCTGCAGAAATAGCTCATATTTCTGACTGTCAAAGTGGCCAGCAATGATATCCTATGTTTTAAGGATACACTCCACCATCCCCCCCCCCCTTTGCTCAAATAAATGTGCAAAGCAATCACCCTGCTAAATGAGACCTTTTCCGGTATTAGGAGTCACAGTTGGGCTCAATTGATGGCACTCAGCTCTCCCCTATGGATGCCAGACTGTACCACTAAGGGCAACTTTATGATTCAAGGCCTTCAGTGAAGACATCGAGAATCAGTTGTAATATTTCATGTAATGCTGGGCCAAATGGTGAGCTTTTCAACCTTGTAGTTCTATCTTACTATAGCTACATAAGAACAGATTCACATAAAATAAAATGTGTCTTGGTTTCATTTTGCTTGGCACATACTATCTCTAGCGTAATTTTTGGTATCTGAAAAGATGGTTTTGTGTGGCTCCAGCAAAATCTGTTCAACCATCTCTCTGATGGTGAGTGTTTGAATTTTCCCATTTTACACTAAAATGCAGCTCGGCAATGACCCTCTAACATCTCTAGACTTTAGAGAGCAATGCTCAAAGTCAAGAGAGTGCCCAGTCAATTCAATCTTGAATACTAGTTACGTTGTCCTGTGAGGGAATGAGCCAAAACAAGTAACTTATCAGCTCCATTTTAGTTCTGTGGTCTGTGAAAGAACCGTCATTTCCTTCCTAATATTTTTAAGACCATCTAAAGGGAGGTCCATGGAAAAATCATAGTATGTGCTACTTTGCTCTTAACAAGTTAGGAAACTGTAACTTTCTTCCTTGGGTTGAATTCAGAGACCGGCGTGACTTTACCATGTTTATTGCTAAGGCTCTGAACATGCACTGTCCAGTTGTCCCCCAGATACCCCTATCTTCAATTGCCAGTTCATACAGTACAGCATAGGCTTTAGTTGTTAGAACACCCGTATGCAGTAGTACTTCTCAAGGTAGTCTCCAATGACTCAAATATTCTGAGCCTCAGATGAAAAAACATACCCGTTTTCACGTGCCAAATTCTCTTCTTATGTGAAGTAAAGACAAAACTGCTGTAGGGGTTATATTGGGTGATTCTGCAGAGTAACTACTACATCGTCCAAATGGTCCACCAGTTTACTTCTCTTTCCTTCTTATTCTTCAGCCCATCCTTACTCACAGTGCATCACTGTCTATATAAATTAAACTGTTCTCTCACAGAGTTCTGTTTGTAGATAATACTTAAATTTTACGAAATTATGTTTATTGAGTAATTTAACTTACTGAAATATAATTTGTTAGAAAATTATCGTCTGGATCGGCCACAAGTACTATAAAAAGCTTTGAGACATGGTCATAGTTAATCTTAGATCTTAAATAAAAACATTTACACAGTATTAACTATATGACAATTGTTGTACTAAAGTCTATACAAAAATTGTTTTTATTGAATCTTCAAAAGAAGTCAATAGTGCAGTATCATGGACCTGCATACTGATTGATAAAGGGCATTTTATCATGCAAGCATGAGAGGAGAGTCTCCAACCGAGGTATAACTGGCAACCAAGCCTGTGGTCTGAGGAATGACAGTGCCACTGGTGGGCCATCAGAACCAGGAACAAATGACAAACCCAGATTTGAGGAACACCGTCAAGCCTAGCCGACCTTGCCCTGTTGTAGGTCCTACAACCTCCATTCCAGAGGAGTCCACCATGACCCAAAAGAAATCACATCGCCAGGCAGTGGTGGTGCATGCTTTTAATCCCAGCACTTGGGAGGCAGAGGCAGGTGGATTTCTGAGTTTGAGGCCAGCCTGGTCTACAGAGTGAGTTCCAGGATAGCCAGGGCTACACAGAGAAACCCTGCCTTGAAAAAACAAAACAAACAAA
>NC_034596.1:48279912-48282009 GCF_900095145.1 Mus pahari
AAGAAAGAAAGAAAGAAAGAAAGAAAGAAAGAAAGAAAGGGGAAAAAAAGAAATCACATTACATCATACCATGTTTAAAGTGGATTTCAAGTGGCTTTTAAACTGTGGGGGTGCCCGCATATGTGTGTGCATGTATGTGTTCAAATGTGTACTCCCGGAAGTGAGAGGACAGCGGGCAGGAGTCAGTTCTCGCCTTCTGTTATGTGGGTGGGGGCACGGGAGCCACCTGAGGTTGCCAGGTCTGACAATTTCTCTCCCTGCTGAGCCATCTTGCCAGTACACACACAAACACATACACACACACACACACACACACACACACACACGTAGCTTTTTTAAAACTTCTAGTCAACAAACTCTGTTTTTGTCTTCCGAGGTGGGTGTCTGAAGACAGATGTTCAGATGATCAACTCATGAACCTCCAAAGGAAGTGTGACTTTCTTCAAATGGACCTCTTCACACTGGTAAGTTAAAATGCCCGTTTTAAACAGGAAAGCTTGAGTTGAAGAAAACCCGAGTGACCCAGGTTGTGCTCAAGGAACCCGTGAACTCTCCGCTGAGATTTGCTTCGCTTTTCAGTCTGAGAAGATCGAGGTGAATAAATAGACAGCTGTATATACGTGTAACACGGTGTGATACAGTCATAGGAATGTATACTTGACAATGTTCAAACGGGCTTCGGAAAACTCTCCTCTACAATGAAAGGGTTTGGGACGCACTACCTCAATGAGGGTGTGTCAAGAAAACAGCTCTGGGGAGGACTCTCTGTCTGCTCCCCATCCTCTGCCCTGAGGGAAAGCAAAGAAGCTAGAATTCTTCCAGCAACATCTCCCAGAAGAACACGGTAAAGCCTAGCCAATGCTCCCCTATCGTAGGTCCTAAGACCTCTATTCCAAAAGAGTCCACCAGGACTCAAATAGAGTCACATCACAGAAAAGGGTGGGCACGCCCTGCCTAACTCACCATTAAATCACATTCTCTTGCCGCCATTCATCATATTGGGGGGGGGGTACTTCATTTCCAAAGACTTCCATCTCTGTGAAAATTATATTAAGTAAATAAGTATGCTTTTCTCCAGCGGTTTTGTTAGAGAAGTCTCAGCCGCAAACATTGCAAGGAATGGAAAAACAATATTAGTTTGGTCCCTTGTGGTCTGATTTAAAAGAATATTCTAAAGGGGCCTGTATTACATATTTTCTCCACGGCTGTGGCAAAATACCTGACAAAGGCCACTTAAGGGAGGCTTTGTTTGTCTTGTAGTCTGAGGGATGCAGTCCATCATGGAGCGAAAAGCACGTCAGGAAGAGCTCGAAGCAGCCAGCCACAGAGAACACAGATCGAGGAGGAAAGCTGGGACTCGGCTTGCTTTCGCCTTTGTCATTCAGTGACCGACCCCAACCACCGTAAGATGGTGCCACCTACATTAAGTGTGAGTCTTTCCCTCTTAGTTAAACTTCTCCGCACACACCCGGGAGTGTGTCACCTAATTGAATCCAAATCCAGACCGTTGGCAATGAAGATTCACCTTCACATGTGTCTCTCTGGGTCTCTTTACAGCTTCCTTCACTGCTGGCTGCGACTCCCCTTCTCTCTGTGACTCTGGTTTATTTACATGGTGATAATCAACAAGGAGGTTTGGGTCTTGGTTTTTTGGTTTTTTTTACTTTTTTTTCAGTTTTTTAGGTGATACATTTTGGTCTTATTCTTTAAGAAGGATGGAGAGTAAGATAGCAGTAACGCTGTCTGAAAGGATCGTAAGGAATCATACTCTTAATTATCTACCTAAAAGTACCTATAGTATGTGTATGTTGCTATGTTTACAAATACACATACATAGTTGGAATGGAATGTCCCCATCTAGGCCGATATTGCTCCCTCCAAGAGCCATGTAAGCAAAACTTCTAGCACTAGCTACAAGCTTTCCACTGCGTTGTTGGTCAAAGCTGTCTAAGAGACACCCCAAATGTGTTACAGGCTATTGCTGTTGCCTTTGTTCCCCTGTGGTGGAAGGTTGCTGAAGACTCTGTGCTCTTCAAACACACGGGCCTGGAAACCCCTGAGCTGTAACTGATCCAAATGTCTCTTTTTTTTTTTTTT
>NC_034596.1:48282364-48297169 GCF_900095145.1 Mus pahari
GGAGGCAGAGGCAGGCAGATTTCTGAGTTCGAGGCCAGCCTGGTCTACCGAGTGAGTTCCAGGACAGCCAGGGCTACACAGAGAAACCCTGTCTCGAAAAAAACCAAAAAAAAAAAAAAAAAAAAAAAAAGAATGCCTTGTCACCAACAGGAAGTAACCAAAAACTCTCTGATTTGACTTAAGACCTGCTCAACCAGAGGATAATGAAGCCTGGTCCTAGAAAGCTAGCCAGCTCTCCAGAGCTAGTGAAGCCATAGGTCTTGGAGAAGAGCCTGCACCTACAGCTTATTAAACCAGTATAATTTGTAACTGTACTCTAAATAGGATGTCATGACAAGTAACTGTAGTCTTCACCCCTCATCAAGGAAATTCTCTTTGCAACAGACGTAGACCATTACAGAAAACTACAGCCAATGAAATTCAGAGTTATGGCGCCCAATTACCAAAGAAGGATACAGCTACAAAAGAACTTTCCCAGCTAAGGCTCAGGGGACATAGTGGAAGGTTAAGAAGATTGTGAGAGCCAGAGATGAGGGAGATTCCTGTAAAACTGTGTCTCCTAGTAATGTTAGGAGCTAAACCCAAAAGGTCTTACCAACGTGAGTCCTCCAAACATAAGCCGAACAAGGTGAAAACTAAACATGCTAGCATGGATAGGGGACGCCCAGGAGGCCTCAACCCTACATGTAGAACTACAGGCAACTAAGGAGTGCTGGAAGTGGGAGACATACTCTTCCCCAGGGAAGAACACATCAATTAGTTATCCAACACCAAATGGTCACCCCTGGAGATATGGACATATAAGCAGCATTATACAGACTGAGAAGGTTGTATCTATATATGCATACACCTATATACATATGCATCATATACACGTGCACACATACACGTGTTATACGTATGATATATGTATATACAACTGATGAATTAAAGGCCACTCATTTGAAAGAGATCAAGAATGGATATATGAAAAGGGTTTGGAGGAAGAAAAGGGAAGAAGAAAATGATTTAACCATAGTCTCTAAAAAGGAACAACAAATTCAGAGACTTGAAAATTTGTTTTTCATATAATGCATTTTGATAATATTCTTTTCCCTCCCCCAATGCTTCCTACATCCTTACCATCCAAGTTTATGTTCCCGCTTTTTTCTCTCCTCAGTCTCTCAAAAAAATCAAAACAATCAAAAAACAATAAAACATCAATAAATAACAAATTAATTAAACAAAAATCCCATAAAAACAACCTAAAAACAAAACAAAACAAAAAACCATAAAGTCTGTTTTGTGCCTAGGCATGGAACTTGCTTTGAACTGAAGTTGATATACCTAGTAACCGTTCATTGAAGAAAACTAATATTGCCATTCCCAGTATGTATCCATGTATGTCTCGGTTAAAGGTGGGTCTGCTTCTTCTCATGATGTGATTGTGTTTGGTTTGAACCTGTGCATGTCTCCATGAGTTTATATGTGTATCGGTAATCAGGGAATTCTTGATCCAGAGGGAAGGGATTGGATACTTACTAAACAACTCATTGAAAAAAAAATGTTTGCTGGGGTAGGTTTATCTTTGTTATCCCTCTTCCCATTTAGAACAGCTTCATTCAGTGAACATCAAGGTGAGGACATCAGAAATAAAAGATTTAAAAGACGTGAATGGAAAAAGAAATAAATCTGATGAAAGAGAAATGTTAGGAACTGTCCCAAGTATCGTCCAGGCACACTACTCAACAGATGAGCCCCCGGTGAGTCCCAACCTACTAACTTTGTACTTTCCCATCCAAGTTGCTAGCAGTTTATTCCGTCCTATCTATACAACTCCAGTTCTCATCACTGAACATTGATATTTCCTATTGACAAAATGGATCCTTCGTGTCTCAAGACCAAAATGTGCTCTACGAAAGCTTGTGGCAGGCCACGAGATGAGCTGAGCACTGCTCTGTTCCCCATGTTCTCGGGCTGAGATGGGTCTGACCTTTTTTGAACCATGGAACTATTGTCAGGACGACATAAAACAACACCAGTCAGGGCCAAGTGCAGTCCCCAGGGGGAAGAGTTTCTCCATCCCAGTTCCCAGCCTACTTCTGTCCCTATTACCTGCTCTGTGACTTTGCATACATTATTTAGTATCTCTGAGTCTGTTTCCATGTATGCTAATTGCAAGCATAAAAAATACTGTCTGTTCATCTAGCTGTGTAAAGTGTCTGTAAAGAAATATTCTAGTTGCATACATTTGGGAAATTATAAAGCCTCACAAAAATATTATTGTTGAGCATCCCTGATATAAAAATTCAGTATCTGAAAATTTCAAAAACCCAACTTTTGAGTACCAACGCGACGTCTTAAGTGAGAATTGCATACAAGATCTCCTGTCAAAAGTTTCAATCCAAACACAGGTGTACTAAAAATACTGTGCAGGGGGTTGGGATGTAATTCAAGTGGCAGAATGTTCGACTAGCACCCCAGCACTGCCTCAACCAGGTGTGGTGGTACACACCTGTAATCTCAGGTGGAGACAGAAGGATCAGAAGTTCAAGGTCATCCTCAGCCCCACAGCAAATTCAAAGCCACCCTGAACTTTCGAGACCCTGCTAACAGTTTTAATTTAGACCCTGTCTAAATTTATAAACACAAACAATTTTTAAATTAAGTTAAACTGAAATTTTAAGCAAGATGTGGTAGCACACACCTTTAATCCCAGGATTTGGAGACCAAAGGCAGGCAGAACTCTGTTCCTGGCTAGCCTGATCTAGGTGAGTTCCAAGCCTGCAAGACTGTCTCAAAAAAAAAAAAATTAGAACTATATTATGGAGTGACCTTCAGGTTATGTGTGCAGAGAGGATATGAAGCATTGGTGACTTTGTTTGCTTGTTTGTTTGTTTGTTTGTTTGTTTGTTTTATGTGTATAAGCACCTGCCTCCTTTGTATGTATACCATAATATGTGCAGTGTCCATGCAGGCCAGAAGAGGGTGTCAGATCCCCTGGGACTGGAGTTACAGGCAGTTGTGAGCTTCCCTGACTGGGTGCCAGGAACTGAACTCAGGTCCTCTGAAGAGCAGTGTTTTAGTTACTTTTCATTGCTGTGACAAAACACTATAACCACGGCAACTTATAAAAGAGTTGAATTGGCGCTTACAGTTAGTTCCAGAGGATGAGTCTGTACCATCATGGCAGGGAGCATGGCAGCAAATAGGCAGGTATAGTGCCGAAGTAGCTGTGGAGAGCTTACGTCCTTATCCAAAAGTGAGAGGAAAGAAAGGATTAACTGACAAATGAATGGATTTTCGAAACCTTGAAGCCCAAGCCCAATGACACACCTTCCTCCAACAAGGCCACGCCTCCTAGTCCTTCTCAAGCAGTTCCATCCAAAGGAACTAAGAGTTAAAATACATGAGCTTCCAGGGGCCATCCTCATTCAAACCACCACAAGCAGCATGCTTAACCACTGATCTCTCTCTCTAGCACCAGACCAGCAAATCGTTTTGAGTCCCATTCCTAAGGTACCACTTTACTCTAGAAATATTTCAAACTTTTATAATGTAAAATCCTTTGGTCACACACACTTCAAATAAGGATATCCAGTTTGAATTATTTCTGCTGCTTTTAGTATCCTCGGGGCTAAGTATTCTTACACCGACTGAATATATTTAGAGCTGCCTAGAAGGAAGTGAGTCATATAAAATGCAACATTGGTATTCCTGCAGCACCATGGGTAAGCTTCAGCTCCATAGCAGGAGCTCACGTATTTACCCACCTTTACCATAATGAAGCATACGATGACCCGTGCAGACCCCTTACATTCAGAAAACGCTCAAAGACCTTCGCCAAACCAAAATTTCAGAAGCTGTTGCTTAGTTCCACAGGCCTATGTACATTTCTTTTTAATTGATCAGAGAAAGATGAAACTGCCAAAAGAATTTGTCTATTGCTGCCTCTCTAACAGGCTCTTCTCCTCATCGTCCCTGGCTTGTATTGGAACCAGATGGTAAAACCAAGACGGGAACACGCTTTGGTGTCCAGAAGGAGGCCGGTCTGGCCAAAGCACTGTCACTCCTGTCAGCAGCCAGAGTCAAAAGCATTTTTTTTTTTTTTGTAGTTAATCATCAGGAGTGCCTACTGGCTCCAGCAGCCACTCACGCAGTGTTTGTCAGCATGAAGGCTCCATCCACACCACAGATGACGCCATGTCGGCGAGAAATGTGTTTCAATATCCTTCAGCAGTGAGCTGAGCAAATTTTCATGGCTGACACCCAAAGCAACATGCAATTTAGTGCTGGACTTCTTTTTTGACCAAATTCTGTGAATGCCGATGCCTCTCATTTCGAGAAACCAACCTCTCGCTACAAATCTTCCCTGGAACATTCATTAAAACACAGGATGCTAAAAGATTGCAGCAAATTAGCCAAATGTCTTTAAAGTAATTGAAACACACACAGGCACACTCTCACACCAACTCACACACGTACACATACACTCGCACACACTCTCTCACACACACTCTCTCACACACTCTCACACAACACATTCTCTCACGTATACACACACACACACACACACACACTTTCAAAAATATGTAAAGTTAGTCTTAGACTCTGCAGTTTCATGGAGAGCCTACCAGTAGAACTCTTGTCTACTTCAGTGGCAGCAATCAGCTGCATCGGTGAGATGGTGAATATGAAAATAACAGAGGAAATGCACTGTGCTTCGGAGCTAAACTAGAGGCGTTTGGTGGACACATGAAAGGAAGGTACCGAATAATAACAGTACAAAGTGTGTCACGGGGTGAGCTTATCAGGCCTTATACATACCTGATGGAGGCTATTCATTTCTTAAGTACTAGACAGAGGCAAATCTGGGCATCTGAAGAGAGACGTCCAAGAATGACTCCTCCACTTTACAGTTGAGGATTGTCACTATATCAGAGCAGCTCAGATGAATATTTCATACGAAAGGTTTAAGTAAAGACATGTTCAGGAGACGCCTAGGACAGAAGAACCAAACTGCAATTCCGTATTACAATACCGCAAGAAGATCTGACCTCTCTGTGTGGTACAATGGCACACGAGGAGCAAATGAAACAGGGCTCAGAGCACAATCCACACAAGTGTCAAGCTGTACCTGATAAACGAGTACAGAACCTGGAGCCCCGTCGTGATGAGGCTATTCTGTTTTCCATGATACTTATTCTCCTCGTGCTTAAAATTCATCGTTTCTGCACAAAATAAAGATGGCATTTTTTTATACTAACCTCCGTAGAGTCAGACTAGCGGAAGTTAAAAATCCCCGGTGAAGTGTAGACTTATTTGCTGTGAGTTGGGAGCATCTGAAATACAATGATCAGTCTCTTTTGGAATGTCTCATAAGCTGGGATGTGTGGGTGACACAGCAGGGCCGCTGGGTTGGTATAGTTTCCCCTCATTGTTAATGGTAGCTTTTTTTCCCCTGTAAATAAACTTAGTTAGCCTTAATGATCCTTATTGCCTTTTAATTTTGTGCAGAGAATATGTCATAATAACCAATAAAAGTGATATAGAATGCTTACAATTAGACAATAATCAAAAATCCTCAATCCTGTGAATAAGACAACATATGTGATTTATAATGGGTAACAATTGAAAAACTCTAGAAAACAACCAGGGCAGTTTAGATACATTTTTGCTTAAAGGCTATTATTGTGTGGTGGCCCCTTTTCCCCTGGAGAAGCTTAAGGTGGATAACATGCCATGATTTCAACCCTGAACTCCACAGTAGAGAGAAATGAAGCAGGAGGGGATGCACAGACTTCTTTCCCAAAACCCACTGCCTAACTTAAATGCCTTTTGATTGGCTTCTCGTTTTCATTCTCAACAAAAATGATTGGAAACAAGCTTCCTTAAACCCCTCACTTTAGCTGTTAACAGAGCCAATCAGAAAAAAGACCAGCTTTGAACCTACCCAGTAAACAGATTCATATGTTTAAAGACATGGCTCTCAGTTGCCCTTTGTTAAAGAGATGCCTTCTTCAGTTCCTCAAGAAGAGGTTATCGGTTTTGCTTCCTGAAGCATCAAATGAATTTTAAACTGCTTTGTAATAATTAACATGTTCCCGAAAGAATCCCAATACTATGTTTTGATTCATTATCCCGAGAGCTACAGATGCCGTGGCGGAAGCTGCGTTCAGCTCAAGGAAAACACTTCTCAGAAAGGAGTTTTGGGATGCTGGCCTCTGTTTTTCTATCTATTATGTAAAAAGAGAGCTTGGAATCAACTGGAAATAATCCTACTTTTAAACAAGGCTCTCATGTCAATTTTCCCCTCACAATCATATTAAGAAGTCAGTAAAATATGAATTACATAAAACCAAAGGATTCATGTAAGCCCTCACCTGTTACATAAGAAGCAGAACATTATGTAATATGCCTTTTCTTACTAATTCTTCAAATTCTGAATGCTTTGTGTGACACCAAAGAACACTGAATAACGGTGTTTAAATATTTTTAACTGTTTGAATATGCACAGGGCATCTACACTAATATTGCAAGTCGTTTGGTGACATCTAGTGGAAAGAGTGACTTGCAGCCGGAGAAGTTCAGATACCACAGCAAAGGGAGCTGCTGGAACCATGAGAATATAGGCAAGCAAAGAAGAGATTTCTTGCCTTCTCTCCTAAGAAAATGAAAGAGATTAGGTAGTCCTTCTGGTGAAAAATTACTTCACATTTATGGTAACTACTATAAAAATGTTGATTGTATAATGCAGAATCTTCGTAAAGCATTTAGAATGAACACACAAACACACACACACAAGAAAACTGTAACACTTCCACCTACAAGAAACGATAACATATTATAATAACATATTATACACACACACACACACACACACACACACACACAAGGTCAAGGTCAAGTTACTAGGGATTTTCTTTAGCAGATGGGTCAAAGATAAAAATTTGTACATCTTCACCACCCCAGTGCCAAAGAATGCCGGTACTGTGGGTAGGATGGTTAATATCTCTAATTGGCCCCTGTACAATACCAGGACTTAGGGGGTAAGAGGAGTGCTCAAGGGGTTAGACACATAATCAAAGAGACTCAAAGGAAAACTAATTTTAGCTGTCACTGAGGTTTGTCTGTATCGTGTCATTAAGAAGACTAAATGACCTGCTGAACTGTGATACTGAGAACACATTGCTACTGTAGAGAACAGCAAGACGATAGACTCAAGCTGTCTGAGGCCTCGATGCCCGTGCCTACATACGTACAAAGTGCAGGGGAGAGCTTAGAGAGGCCTGGATCCCCTGAGCAGTGATCCGATGTGCTGTCAGCATCAGCATGCACCGCCCTTGGCGTGTGCTCCCTGCACCTTGCTTCCAGGCAGTGAGACCGCTGACACTAACAGCGAGCTCAGCTAGGGGTGACTGTTTTACAGACATTATTATCTCACTGGAATCCTCCAGAAAAGTCTGTGAGAGTTTGACCCTTTGATGCTTATGGAAGTTTACATCATTTACCCAGAGATACTCAACCCATAGGCAGAGAAGCTTAGATTCAAACCCTGCTCTCCAACTCTAAACCTCTGTCTCTAACCATGGCCCTCCCTTACTTTAGCTCTGTTCATTTTTTTTTTAACATATCAGGTTCTGTTTTGTTGTTGTTTAATACTTTACAATGAACCGTGCATGCCTCTAGCTAAGTTATTAATATCAACATAGATTTTTCTTCATTCTTCAGGCTTGTGGTTCCACAATTGACTTTGTAGTATCTCTTGTTTTGCTTCAGAGCAGACAGAGCTGGTATGTGAGAGACAGGTGGCAGCCAGTTGCTATGGCAATTGCCTGTCATTAATGATAAAGGGTAATTACTGCAGCAAATTTCTGTTTAGCTTGAAAAATCTGACTTGCCCCCTCCCCACAGGGGGCACAACCCTTTATCCCCTCTCTACTCACAATGGTCTATCATGTGCCTGGACCACTTAGCATCTCTGCTAAGAGCTAGCAAAGCCTGACTCCTTAAAGACAGAAGAAAGACTAGATGAGTCACGTCTGAAAACAGCTCAGAAAGATTCACATTTCCCACATTTATCGACGGGCTAAACTCGCTTTCCCTTAATTAAAATTTGCCAAAAATACTGTAACCCCACACCTTACCCATCCATAGACCAAGTTCAATGATTATTTGAATGACAACAAGGCTTAATTACTAGACGGTCACAATACAAGAACAAATGGCATTTTCTAACTGACTTACAGGCTATATTTAGTGTTATATCATATATTTAGTGTTATAAGTTTTCCCCAACTAGGCTAGAAGCCCTTTGCATTTGGTGTGCCAGAGGCACTGCGAGTGGAGATGTTCTGTGGGAGTTCAAAATGGGAAATTTTGATCCATGTTAGGTTAGAGACTATGATAAGTAAATATTGTCAGAAAATAAATGGCAAAATAAAACCCAGAAACTGCAAAACAGAATAAAATTAAACACCTGTGTTGTTCCTCGTCTCTTTCCACCCCAAAACCTGGCGTCCAAATATGTCTCCTTCAGCCTCTTTTCAACCATAGCTCATAATCACTTTGCATGCCAGTGAGGAATCCCCAGGCCCTGTTCTCACAAACAAGTAATGGCAGTCCTATTATATAATTATCTTTTTTTTTTCAAGTCCTCACTTACATTTGATATCCAAGATATGGAGAAATGGGTGAGATGTGAGTCAGAGATAAGGCACTGTTCTAAGAACATAGTGTGTGCTTTCCCTGGAGACCAACGTGTCAACACATCTAAAATTCTATTCCCTGAGCTGGGCTTGCTAATCAAGGCTGTGTGTGGCTCTGTCTAAATTTTTTGCACATGGCCGGAGAGTACTAAAATGGAGGACGTTTAGGAGACTTGGGGTTAGCCGGGCGTGGGGGCACACGCCTTTAATCCCAGCATTTGGGAGGCAGAGGCAGGAGGATTTCTGAGTTCGAGGCCAGCCTGGTCTACACAGAGAAACCCTGTCTCAAAAAAAAACAAAACAAAACAAAACAAACAACAACAACAACAAAAAAAGGAGACTTGGGGTTGTGTAACAAATGTGGGAAGGGGAAAGGTATGATTGTATGTTCACACCCAGAGCCTAGAGTGTAAAAAGAACATTTGTCACCTAGAAGCAAGGAAGCATTCGATTTTCTTATCGAGGTGGGATAATGCTTTTTCATCTTGAGAATCTTAAAGCAACAAAGAAAATGAGGGGGGGGTGCAGAAAGTTGTAGTCAACTCTCTCTTGAGTTTCTGTTCTATGAGCTGGCATGTTAGGAGCAAGAAGTCTGAAGAAGAGAGAAAAGTCGGGAAGAGGATGAATGGGGAAAGAAATGACAAGGACTTTGAGGTCTGCAGACACAGCATTGCTACTGGGTGCCACCAGACTCAAAAGTCACTGAGCTGCTCTCTTTTGGGGAGGGAAGCCCTGCCTGTTTTATTCCCTGGTACATTTCAAGCCTCTGCAAGTGTGTTTGGAACATGGTAAACTTTAAGTCAATATTTGCTCAACATGTGAGTCACATCATTTTAAAGTTTTCTGCCACTTTAATACAAAAATCTCATCGCCTTTGTTTAAATGTCTATAACCATAAATGACCACATAGACGGTAGCTGTACCAGTCAGGGCAAGCAAGACCAAACAAAACCAGATGAAATTTTAATATACAGGCCTGGATGCCTTGCTTGTTTTAAAACTGGGCTGCAATTTCACTTCTGCAACTTGCTATTAACTAACATGAAAGAAAAAGATAGGTTTGCCTTTAATAGGGGTAATGGATTCAAAAGATTTAAGGAAAAAGAAGAAGCTGATGGGAAGATAAGAATGCAGATCAGACACAAAGATTCCGAGGAGCCAGGAGAGAGGAGGCACAGCGTCCCTTCCTTTGACTTCTGCTGTTCCGTTCCTCCTGTATCTTACTTCGGGCTGGCTTTGTCAAGGAGGAATGTCAAATATCTGTCTTGCTGTTTCTCTGCCTCCCTTCTTCCTTAGGATAGTATTGACTCTCGGCCAAGGTCAAAGTTTCCTCTTCCCCAGAGGGCGTTTGGAAATACTTGGAGCTATGTTCAGGTTGGATGCTGCTTTCAGCATCTGGTTGGATATCCTATGATGCACACGACAATGGTCCTTACAAGCTCAACAGTGCTTGTGGATAAGAAATTCTCTTCTCCTTATGGGACACTGTCCCAAATGTCAAGATTGTTGGAACTGCACAAGACTCTCTGAAGTGAAGCTTACTCTAACAGAGGATTATAGAGTTTAAGTGATGTGTCTCTAGGTCCAGAGCCATGAGTGCCTCCAACCCCTGTCTGCATGACTGTGAAACCACATGCTGTTGCCTCTCAAGCACCCCCAAGATGACTTGAAAGCCCAGGCTCCCACATAGCAGATTATTAAACTAGCAGAGCCACTGCTCACCTCTAGGGTGTGTTTAGGCACTTGTATTAGTTCACATTGTAGAAGATATAGACAGGAAGCCCTTGCTTTCTATCAAGCACTGTTATATGTGCTACCTCAGAATCTGCTAAGAAATCATACAAGGAAATCAAGGGTTAGAGAGATGAGGTCAAACAGCCAGCCAGGTGCAGAGATAAGATCTGGTTGCAAATTCTGACACTAGTTTCTCTAATCCTTTCTAACCTCTATTCAATTTTGCTAGTACATCTGCAAAGCTAGGGAAGTAGCCATGTAAGTCACTCCGTGACATGTGACCCTTTCTCCTTCATAATTTATCTTATGTGCATCTTAAGTATACATTGTGTGTCTGTTTCTGTACACACACATGTATATACATGCACATGTGCCTTTGTATGTGGGTGTGAAGGTTAGAGACTGATGTTGGGCATCCTCCTCTGTTGTTGTCCACCATGTTACTTTTAAGCAGAGTCTCTCACTGAACCCGGAGCCTGGCATTTTAGCTAAACTGGATGGCCAGCAAGGCCCCAGCATCTGCTTGACTCCTCTCCCTAGAGCTGAGGTTACACACAAGTGTTACCATGCCTGGCTTTTATGTTGGTGGTGAGAAGTCAAAGTCAGACATTCATGTTTGTATAGCAAGTAAACCACCTACCTCTCCAGCCCCATCTTATTTTTAATTGGCATAACAATAAATGTATAAGGTATTGTGTCATCCTTCAATACAGGAAGACACAGAAAGGTATGTGCTTTTCTTTGAGCGGTTTCACTCATATATGGTGTCTTAAAAAGTTGACTGCGCCAGCCATTGCAGAGATGTTAGGCCCTTGGAAGCTCATGAGACTGAAAGTCTGAAGATGAGACATAAACTCCTCTCCAGAGCCACTAGCCCCTGAAGCAAACCATATCACCCTCATTTACTGCTTTGAAATTCTCTTTCATTGTTTGCATAAAATTTCCTTTTATTAAGTGCAGGATATGAAAAGGTTTTCAAATAATTAGTACAGTTAGTCTAAATGTAAAAAAAAAAAAAAAAAAGAAAGAAAGCTAAAAGGAAAACTGTGTGCAATTAGGATTTGCATAATTTCTTTAACACTGCTTAAGTTATCTACATTTGCACTTCAAAGTAGGACAAAGTTTTGGGTGAAACAGAATAAACCATGTGCCTGACCTTTGCCGTCCCTCTAAACACCTCGACTCGTTACAGAACCTAAGGAATTACATCCTTGAGCACTTTTTCCCCCAGCAAGGTTTTTTTTTTTTAAATGCCTGCTTATTATATCTCAAATGATCTTTATAGAAGCAGGAAGGTTAATGTATGGTTTTTGCAGGCATGAGTCAGTAGATCTTGTGAATCATCTGTCCCCATAGACATCCCTCACAATGTCACAAATTCATTGCAAAAACAGTCATCTCTTCTCACTTTAAAAAAAAAAGTATGGGTACCCATACATAAGATAAATTTACATAAATACATACATCACCTACTGCCAATTAGTATGCATTGATGAGCAGGGCCCGATAACCCTGATGATAAGTGAAAGCACATTGGTACCAAGTTGTCCCTGGGAAACCAACGGCTATCTCAGCAAGTATTTAACTTGAGAGTAGATGGAGGAGACTCATTACTGGCCTGGCTTGTTGCCTTGTTCTGTTAGAAACCTTGATTAAAGAAATTTAAAAAAAAATAAAATAAAACATGAAATGCTAATTAAACTGTTAGACCAATCATAATAAACAAATAGGTCTCATTTGGGGTGCAAAGAAAGGGGGTATAAAACACTCCAGCTCAGCGGTTCCTTTTCTTACACCAGGTTCTCTGGTTCCTGTTGTAAGAGTGCCTGTCCCCACGGCCTGCAGAGCAGCAGGGTTGCTGATTCCAGAATAAAGAGAGAGAGAAAATGTGTCAACTTGGTGAAGCTGCCTACAAGCTGTGGCTTGTAAGACTCCCTGAGATCACGGTCCGTGATTGCAGCCTGTCCTGCTCACGGACTGTCACCTAATACAGCATGTTGTAAGTCGTGAAGAATGTGTTTAAGTATAAATAGTCCTGCCTGGCTGGAGCAAGCAAAACTGTTCCTTCCATTAGGTGTGCACACAGCTTGGAGGCCAGGGTCCTGGGTGTACCAGTTGTATCTCCACATAAAATGAATGTCAGCAGTACCCTAGTGTATAATATTGTCTATTAGACAGTGCATAAAGGCCTGCACTGTGTGTACATACTGTAACCACACAGAAAACATTACCAAATGAACCTGCTTTTAGCCCACTGCCTCATACGGTGGTAATTAAGGAGAACTGCTTTTTGATTTGCAACTATTTGCTGTTCTGCAGGAAAAACATAGCTCAGACCATCTTGTTCCATTTGTTGTTGCCACGCTTAATCTTCTGATTCATGAGGAATTATTACACCCAATACCTATGGGGAATTTAATTGTTTGGCTCCTACTTCTCTGGCAAGTGTAATTATGGAGGAGGAGGATCTATAGATTAACATTTTTTAAAAAGCTTCATCCAAGAAAAAAATAAATAAAGGGAGGTGGAGTTTTTTGTAAAACCTGGTATTGAATAACATCCAGGTTTGAAGCCATGCCAGTGCTGAGCTTAAGAGAAAGTGTCAGTGCCTAAGTGGGAGGTCAAACCAGGGACACGGAGCCCAGAACTTTGATCCCATGGCCATTAACTTGAAAATCAACACACCCTATATATCCAACGGTCATTTGCAGATCACTGGGATACATTTTGTACTTATGGGTAAAAATAAGGAGTAGTTTTGAATGAGATGGGAATGAAATTTGAAATCTGTTTCCATTGCTCTTTGAAGATGAAACTTCATTTTTCCCACAACCATAGAATAAGAGAACTAATGATTTAAAAGGCAAGAACAAGCTGCTATTTCTCTCTGTGTCAATAAATGTACTGCTAGGCAGTCAGTGCCCAATAGACAGGAGAACAAGGCTTGTAGTAAACACAGTAAGGGCTCACCTTTGTTGCTACACGGTCCCAGACTTTCAGCCTCTGAGACAAATGTCACTGACTGTTTCTGGAACTATGGAAGTCCCCGTTGCCTGTCCTGGCACACCCATAGCTCTCAAAGGTTGGTGACTAACCAACCGCCCTTCCCCCTCAGAGTGGATAGCTTGCACGTGTGTCGAAGCTTTCCCAGAGTCTTACCACAGGATTAAGTTCCAGTTGCCCACGTGGTACCTGGCCTAATGCCACATTCTTGGTTGGCTACCTTTCCTTCTTTCACTCGCTCCCTGTTGTTCTGCAGGCGTGTCCTGCATCTGACTCCTTTTCTTACATGTTCCTTCTAGGGGAGCTAACAGCAATAAGTGGCTGACCTCAAAGACCATGTAGCAGATAAAGGATGCCCAATGAGAAAAGGACAAAGGAAGCCAGCTTGGGTGTACAGCAACTGTACCAACTTTGTCTACACAGCTATTCAGATGTGCAAGCCAACATACAAATTCCTAAGGCACGTGGTAGCAACTGTTCCAAAGAGAAGCAAAACAGATCCATCATTTCTCTTGGACCAGAGTAGTCAAATATCACAGAGTAGGAAGTCTGAGATTCTCATAGTTATAGAGGTTAGAAGTGCAAGGTCAAGGTGCCATGAGGATTGACTTCTGGTGAGGCCTTCCTGGGTTGTAAGCAGCTATCATCTGAATTTGTTGACATGTAGCCATATCTCTGTGGAGAAAGACAGCAAGAAAGGAGGCAGGTGCATCTGGTGACCCCTCCCTTCTTACAGTGACACTGGACCTATTGGATTGTGGTCTAATGTGGCTTGAAGAAGAAACAACCTCCGGAAGTGCATGTTTTGGATGTTTGGTTCCTAGTTGGTGATGCTATTTTGGAAGGTTCTAGAAATGTAGTAAGGTGTCTGCCTGGAGAAAGGAGGCCATTGGACAGAGTACCGAAGAAGAGCATACCTTGTCCCCAGTCTCTTTCTTCTCACTGTTTCTTGTCTATGTGCCGTGAGTTACAGAGCCTCCTACACCATAGGTATCAAACACGGGACCTTTAGCACAGTGAGCACACCCAATGGTTCCTCCTTTATACTGTATTTTGGTAACAGGCATGCAAAAATAACTGACAGAGGACCCCGCTATTATAACTTCACTGAACATTTTTTATCATCTAGTTCCACATTCAATCTCCACATACAATCACATGGAAGGTAAGAGTTCAGTCTACCTGATATAGTGGCCTCTTGTGAGGCTATGCCAGAGCCTGGCAAACACCGAAGTGGATGCACACAGTCAGCTATTGGATGGAACACAGGGTCCCCAATGGAGGAACTAGAGAAAGTACCCAAGGAGCTGAAGGGGGCTGCTACCCTGTAGGTGGAACAACAATATGAACTAACCAGTACCCCCTGAGCTTGTGTCTCTAG
>NC_034596.1:48297704-48300764 GCF_900095145.1 Mus pahari
AGACACTCCAGAAGAGGGAGTCAGATCTTGTGATCGGATGGTTGTGAGCCACCATGTGGTTGCTGGGATTTGAACTCCGGACCTTCGGAAGAGCAGTCAGGTGCTCTTACCCACTGAGCCATCTCACCAGCCCTTCACCAACACTCTTGTATCTCAGACAAGCATTTGCATCCTTAAGGAAGAAACTGATTATTAAGTTTTACTTCCTAAACCAGGTGGCGGTGACTATGCCTTTAATCTTAGAACTCAAGAGGGAGAGGCATGGCAGTCTTGAACTTGAAGGCCAGCCTGGACTACATAATGCAGCCCTTTCTTTTAATCTGGCAAATATGACTATATTTGTATGAGTTAGAACGTCTTTTCATCATTTTTAGCTGTATGATTTTTCTTTATCTTATTTTGATGCTAGAAGAAGACAATTTTAATCTTTAAAGAAATGTTCACAAACAGAGAATACACACAAAACAGTGGTATCAGTCCTTGGGAGAGCACAGAAACCTTCAGAGCTGCCATGCCAAGTACCAATGGGCTTCTGAGAACATTCATCTTTGGGGAGGATAGAAAGTGTGTGTCCTATTAGTTGCTAAGCTGTTTTCAAAGGCCACTTGCTCTTTTCAGAACATGGTTGGCTCTCCCTCAAACACTGCTCAGCATGACCAAATCAGAGAGCTGTATATAGACTACGCATTCTCACCCCCTCCCCAAAGGACAGTCCATGTCTTCAGCATAATTACATGGTACAAATAATAGAGGTTTTGTTACCTAGCAGCTCTTTTTTTTGCAAAGGCTATCAAATATCTGGGGCAGCATAATGCTGTAATTGCATCTACAAACCTGTGTAACATTTAGACAATAGGCTCCAAAGGTCAAGGTACATACTACATATCCACTGTATTCCTCTGATGAGCCTAATGCTTAATGTGATGTGGAAGGAAGCTAAGCATAGAACATATGCTTCTCTATAAGAGATAAATCTTTTTTAATATTAAAAAGGCCAAATTATTTTTTATTTTGAATAGAGTTTTTATTAATAGCTTACACATACTTATAGTTAGTGAAATGACAGGAGGATTTGATTCTCTGTATACTCTTTAGTCAGCAATAGGTGGTAGAGAAATCTCAGCTCTGTTTTGCCATTGACACAACGATCAAATCTCAATTGATACTAATCAAATACAGATTGGTCATACCAATATAAGGATCTGTGATTTGTGAAGAATGATAACCCAGACTCAAATAGTATGCAATAGCAAAGGGCATTTATTCTACAGACAACCTGCATGGAAGGGTCTACAATGCGCCGGGATGAAAGACAGAGGTATGGACTTGGCAGGGTCAATTTAAAGCCTGTTAGGGTAGGAGTGGATGACTTTCACCTTTCTTTCCCTTGATTGTTTGGGTCTATCTGGAGGAGTATGGGTGCCTTTGTGATGGGTTAAGGCTCTGGGGGGATTGGGAGAGTTTTGCTGATTAACGATACTTGGCTCAAACTAAGTGGGAGGGCAGCTTCTATAGCTCTTGATTGGGTGACCATGAGGTTGGCTCAGGCTAGGTGGTGGGGCAGCTTCCTGATTGGCTGCCCAAGAAGGGTGGTTTTTCTTAGAATTGACTTGTTTTGGACCTTTCCAGTTCTGGGAAAGAGAAACTTAGGTCTAGTCTACCAAACTCCCAGTTTGCAGCCTGTCATGGAATCAGTCAGCCTGGCTCTGGCTAAATGTCCTCTCACCAAGAACAAGAACTAACCTCTATCATTTTGAAGGAACCTTAGTTTTACATCTTACACTCCTTAGTTTTACATCTGCAAGTTTTCATCTCAGCTTTGCATCCCCATTGTAATCCATCAACTCTCAAATTTATACACTCAACACTCCTGAACACAAGAAGTAAGTTGAGTTGACTGAATTCTTTCCACTTGAAGTCTATTGGTCATCTCATAGTTAACAGTACTCAAATCAGGCTCTTACTGTGAACTCACCAACTCTGTCCCAACCACAGCATTTTCCATCCAAGTTGACAGCAACCGAATCACTAACCTAAACCAAAAGCTGTCATGAATTGATACTTTCTTCTAGACACTCCTTCATCCACTCCTTACCAAACCACATTGATACTATGTTCATATTGTATCCAGAATCCAAACTTTTCTTGCCTCCTCAATGATTATCTCCCTATTTTAAACAACTAAATAATCTTTCCCAGATGATTTCAGCTTCTCCAGTTTTTCTCCCATGTGTGTGGGGTTACTGTGGATTGAATTCAGAGATTCACCAATGCTAGTCAAACATGGAATTGACAGACTGTATCACCACCCCAGCTTTTTCTACTGTAACACCTTTGATAAACCTATTTTAAACACGGGAGCCAAAGGGGAAAAAAATCTTCCAAATATTTCATAACATAAAACTTCTTTGCTTCTTTTCTCACTCTGAATAAAATTCAAAGTTAGACTTGGGCAATAGTACTCTGCATGAGAGGTCCCCAGCTCCTTCTACCTTAGCTGTATGTTCTTCACATTGACCTCTGCTCTCCATGCCTGGGAAATTCTTTGATTAGAACATGGATACTGTCGTGATGCCTGCCATGGCATGCTTGCTCCAGATTCCTGTGTTGTTTGCTATCTTATCTCCTTTAAGACATTGACCAAATATCACTCTGACAATAACCTACCCTAACCACCTTGTATAAAACTGAAACCACACCACCTCTCTTCACAGCCTGCTATGTGTTCCTTTTTAGCACATCCAACACACTATATACTATAAATTTCTGTTTATTGTCTATCTTGCCCAGAAAAATGGTAAGGACCAACAGACAACTCTTTTTGTTTGTTTGTTTGTTTTTGTTAGTTTTTTTGTTGTTGTTCAGTGCTCTAACTTGAGAACCTAGAAAAATCTTTCCTCTACCTCTTCCACAATGATCCCTGAACCTTAAAAGGAGGGGATTTAATGGTAATATCCTGCAATATCTTTTTTTTATTACACTTGAACATTTTTATATTTTATTTTTTATTAATACTATTTTCTTTAATTACATTTCAAATGCTATCCCGAAAGTTCCCTA
>NC_034596.1:48302726-48307528 GCF_900095145.1 Mus pahari
GTTCTCCTGCATTTCTTTAATAATGCCCTTCTAAAAGTCCTCTACCAGCATCATGAGGTATACTTTTAAATCCGATTCTTGCTTTTTTGGGTGTGTTGAGGTATTCAGGACTGACTGAGGTGGGAGTACTAGGTTCTGATGATGGTGAGTGGTCTTGGTTTCTGTTGGTAAGATTGCTACATTTGCCTTTCGCCATCTGGTGATCTCTGGAGTTAGTTTTATAGTTGTCTCTGGTTGGAGCTTGTTCCTCCTGTGATTCTGTTAGCCTCTGTCAGCAGTCCTGGGAGTCCAGCTCTCTCCTGAGTCTCAGTGATCAGATTACTCTCTGCATGGAAGCTCTCCTCTATCAGGGAAGGTGCACAGAGGCCTGGCGTTCAGATCTGCCTCCTTGCTGAAGGTGTAGGCCCAAAACAGGGCCTGTCCCATAAGATGTGTTGCCTCTGCAGTTTATTCACTCACCTGCACAGACTAGCCACTGAGGGACCCTGGACACAATATGACTCTCTTACCTGCTCTGGCAGACACCTTTCTCAGGTGGCCACTTTTCCTCTGGCGAGGAAGGTGCCCAAATTTCTGGAGCCTGAAACAGGGTCTGTCCCAGAAGTTAGGTTGCTTCTGTCTGTCCCGAAGCTGTGTAGCTTCTGCAGTCCACACTCTTGCTAGAGCAGACTGGAGCCTAAGCGAACCAGAGCAAATATGGCTCTCCTGCCAGTTCAGGCCTTGAGACTCCTCCTGGGCGGACACCCCTCCTCAGGCGGGAAAGGTGCCAGATGACTGGAACCAGAAATGGGATCTTTCCCAGAAGCTGTGTTGGTTCCCCAGGCTGCCCTCTTCCTGGCAGTGCACTGGAGCAAAGATGGCCTTCCTACCAGTTCAGGCCCGGAGACTGCTCCCGGGCAGACACCCCTCCTTGGGCAGGAAAGGTGCCAGATGACTGGAACCAGAAACAGGACCTTTCCCAGAAGCTTCTGTAGGCCGCCCTCTCCCTGGCAGTGCACCGGAGCCTATTCTGCAATATCTTATTCTCTGAACCTTGGACAACTGTGAATCTCTCTGTTAATCACAAGCTACTGCAAGTAGATGCTTCTCAGATGAGAGCTGAGAAATTTCCTGGTCTATGGGTATAGAATAAGTAATCAGGAGTCAGTTTATTACTATTTCCATTTAGTAGATAGAACATTAAATAGTATATCCTTCCATAGACTTGTAACTGTCTTGCCGCATGTTCTTTACCCAATAATGGTGCCAGATATAAATATTATCTTGAACTATAGAACTAAAACCTAATCTAAAGAAATGGTTGATCCCTCTCATGATGTCTGTGACATGACTGCACCAATGGACACATCTTTCCAATCATGGTAGCTCTCAGGGCTCATGGCTGGGTATGACTGACAATCACTTTTCACCTCTTGGTGGTGTATATAAAAAACCTTCCATGTCTATCAAAGCTAGACAGAGGGATGGAGCTTCCAGATTAGTGCCAGGTCGATCTCTCTATGCTCTATTACTCAAAAATATGGTGTCTTCATCAATAGGATTTTACCATCAAATATTGTAGTTTTGGCTATGGCCTGTAATGTTTGGCAGTGGGTAACTGATATCTTGTTGGCCAACAACTCCAAAAGAAGGAAGCCATTCCTGGCACTGGGCTTCTTATTGGTCAGTCTCTGGTTTCTAAAAAAGGCATTGTCTGGAGTAACTCCATGGATGACAGATGATGGATAGATAGACAGACAGATAGATAGATAGATAGATAGATAGATAGATAGATAGATAGATAGATAGATAGGGAAATAGTATCTTCTGGGCACATCTGAGAAGTTGTTCATAAAAACTCACAGTGGTTAAAAGAGCATGTACAAAACCTGTGCAAGCCCAAACAAGACCAAGGCCCAGCATGGAAATGAGAGGTGAGTGTACAATCCCACCACTAGCCATGAGCTACTGGCAATTGCTAGCTGCTCAAAGACTGAGAGATAGTTTCCTGGTAAGTCAATCACACACTGGTAGAAGACCATATACATCAAAGAATATCTAAGCAATAAAAATTGGTATTGAAGGGCTTTTTTAAAAGGCTCATAGGACGGTGGGTGTGGAATGGGGGTGGACCTACGAGAAGTTAAAACATCAATATAACAAAACAATTGTATGAAACTATCTAAGAACTGACAAAATTTTAAAGAACCTAAAAAAGTGTCCAGTATATGACAATTTTGAATGAATGTGATGTCTTTGTGAATTTTTTATACAACAATTAGTAGGAATTCATCATTAAAAATTCATCAAGTTGACAATTTGCAAAACACAAGAAAACCAAGAAGGAAGACCAACGTGTGGATACTTCATTCCTCCTTACTATAGGGAACAAAAATACCCATGAAAGGAGTTACAGAGACAAAGTTTGGAGCTAAGACGAAAGGATGGACCATCCAGAAACTACCCCACCCAGAGATCCATCCCATCATCAGCCACCAAACCCAGACACTATTGCACATGCCAGCAAGATTTTGTTGAAAAGACCCTGATATAGCTGCCAAGTCTACCATCATTGGAAAGAGAAGCCCCTTGGTCTTGCAAACTTTATATGACCCAGTATAGGGGAATGCCAGGGCCAAGAAGTGGGAGTGGGTGGGTAGCAGAGGAGGGGCATGGGGAGGGTATAGGGAACATTCAGGATAGCATTTGAAATGTAAATAAAGAAAATGTATAATAAAACAATTCATCAAGTTGGACTTGTCATTGGTTAGCCATTCCCTCTATCTCTGCTCCATCTTTATCCCTGCACTTCTTGTAGTCAGGACACAGTTTTGACTGAAGGTCTTATGAGTGGACTGAAGTCCCCCTCTATTCACTGCCTGGCTAGAGGGAATGGCCTCCGTATACCCCACTGATAGAGGTCTCAACTAGGATCACCTTTATAGACTTCAGAAGCCTCCTCCATCCCAGAGAGGCACCCACTGATTTCCATTTTCTCTCCCAGCCTTCCCCAGCTCCCCACTTCCAATCCCTACCCCGTCACCCCCTTCTATCCAGTTCATCCCTCCATCTACTTCAGATGTCCATTTTACTTTCCCTTTTGAGTGAGAATTAAGCATCATCCCTTGAGCCCTCCTTGTTACTTAGCATCTTTGGGTCTGTTGATTGTAGCATGGTTATCCTGTATTTTATGGCTAATATCCACTTTTAAGTGAGCACATTCCATGCATGTCTTTCTGGTCTAGGTTATGATTTGGCCCAACTTGAGACCCACCCCATGGGAGAGAGCCAGCCTCTGACACTATTAATGATACTCTGCTATGCTTCCAGAGGAACCTAGCAAAACTGTCTTCTAAGAGGCTTTATCCAGCGGCTGATGGAAACAAATTCGGAGACCCACAGCCAAACAATAGGTGGAGCTTGGGGAGTCTTGTTGAAGAGTTGGGGAAGCATTGAGGCAGCCAGGGGAATCAAGGACACCACAAGAAGATCTACAGAGTCAACTAACCTGGGCCCAGAGACTGAACCACCAAAAAAAGAGCATGCATGGGCTGAACCTAGGCCCCTTAACACAGATGTAGCAGATGTATAGCTTGTTCTTTATGTGGTTCCCCTGACAATTAGAGTGGAGATTCTTTTACCTGCCTATAGATCCCGTTCCCCTAACAGGGCTGTCTAATCTGGCCTCAGTGGGAGAGGATGCACTTAGTCCTGCTATGATTTGATGTACCAGGGTGGGTTGGTACCCACAGGAGCCTTCCCTTCTCTGATGAAAAGGGAAAGGGGGAATGGGGGAGGACTGGAGAGGAGCGGAGGGAGGGGGCTACCATCAGGCTGTAAAGTAAATAAATAAATTAATGAAAAGAATGCATCATCAATGAGAAGGGTCTGACTAGAAAACAATAACACATGATAAAAACTCCAACCAAATGAATATTAAATTTTAAGATAAACACTGTTTTATTTAATGTTTTGTCAGGGAAAAAAAATGCCTAAATTTTGAAATAGACAAAAGAGTTAGGATTTTTTTTTTTTTTTAGTGAGTTATTTTTTAGTTCTCTGGAGCCAAAAACTAATGTGTCGGTGCTTTGTTCAGTAAATATGCAAATAATACCTGTCAGAAACCCACAGAAAATATATAGTTCTTTTGGATATTAACTCACTTTGTATCTTAACCAGTGACTCAGCAAATTTCCTATCACAACTCTTTCTACTAATGAACTTCCTAACATTGTACTGGTTCCCTCAGAAGTTACCAGATAAATTAAATCTTTGACATATGCCATTCTATATTTCAGTAAAGATTATACCTTGGACCTTAGAAAATTATATCTTAACATGTTCAATGAGTGACTGATCTTTTAGTATAGGGGAACTATAGTGAAATAAGTTAAGAACTTAGGAAGAAGGGAAATACGATTCTCAGACAATAAAGATTGTCATGCTCATTTGAACAAACAACCAGTGTGATAGCATTGTAGGTTAACTTACACACTTGCCAAATGCCAACAAAGCACCATTACATTTCTTTGGGGTTTTTTTGGTTTTTTGGTTTGGGTTTTTTTTTTTTTACTTTTGAAATAATTCTGAAGTTGTTCATTTGTTGAATCAATAAACAAACCAGTGAAAGGCAAGAGTTACAAGGAAGGACTAGACATATGAATATTGAGAGCTACTAAAAACCTTTACATGAAACTATATTTTATTAATATATGAACAGATACAAGTGAGACTAATAGACCCACATTCCAGGGAAACATAATCTCTCTCTCTCTCTCTCTCTCTCTCTCTCTCTCTCTCTCTCTCTCTCTCTCTCTCTCTCT
>NC_034596.1:48307578-48311104 GCF_900095145.1 Mus pahari
GTGTGTGTGTGTGTGTGTGTGTGTGTGTGATAAAAGATAGTTTATGAGATTGGCTTATACAATCAAAGGCTGGATAGGACCACATTGGCTTTCTATAATCAGGAGAACCAGGAAACAATAGTGTAAGAAGGTAGAAATCTCAGAACAAGGTGGGCCAGCGAAGCAGTCACAGTCCAAGACTGAAGACCTTGAAGGTTGCTAGAGAACCACAGATGTGCTTCCACACTGAAAAGTTAAGGGAATGGGATCTAATGACCCAAGGTAATGGCAGCAATGGTATAGGCAAGAGCAGCTTGCTGGTGCAGGGAGCATCTCCCACTTCTGCTCCTAGGCTTCCAGCTCTGTGACCACATTCCAATTGGATCTTCCCTTAGATGCTATACCACATGTCAATCATCTTTGGAAACACTCATAGACACACCCAGAAATGTGCTTTACTAATCTCTTGGTCTCTTTAAATCCAATCAAGATTAACCATGGCACAGCTGCATAAAAGAATTAACTAACAAAATTAACTAGGAAAAGTGGCATCTCAAGACTGGGTAAAAGACAGATCATTAAATGAATGGTGTTGGAAAATATCTTCTGGAGGGTGACTTTAAGATTGCAACCTCACATTTAAACCAAACAAATACAAAAGTTCAGTATGAGGATGAAATCATATAGACCCTAGGAGAAAACCTAGAACACTTATATCCTTAAAATGGGGAAGGTCTTGTTCACTGGCTTGAAATAGGCAAATTGAAGCATAATATTTAAAGGACATGGAGAGAGTAAGTGAGTTTTTCCACCTCTGTGGAAACCTACCATCTGCAAAAAACACACAAGAAATGTGGCAAAGTTTTATATCATGGCATAAACAGCTAATTTCTCTTTGATTTTTTTTTAAACTACCATAAATTAGTAAGAAAAAAATCCCAATACAGTCCAGTGACTGGTCCAACTTGGGATCCATCTCAAGGGGCAGCTCCGAGGCCTGGCACTACTACTGATGCCATGGTGTGCTTGCAGACAGGACTCTAGCATGCCTGTCCTCTGAGAGGCCCAACACGTAGCTGACTAAGACAGATGTAGATACTTACACCCAACCATTAGACTGAAGTTGGGGACCCCTGTGGTGGAATTAGGGAAAGGCTAGAAGAAATTAAGGAGGAGGAAAACCAGCAGACTCAACTAACCTGAACCCCTGAGATCTCTCAGACACTGAGCCACCAACCAGGCAGCATACACGAATTGGTTCAAGTCCCCCACCCACCATGACACATATACAGCAGAGGACTGCCAGGTCTGGCCTCAGTGGGAGAAGATACAGCTAACTCTCAACAGACTTGATGCCCCAGGGAGTAGGGAGACCTCGCAGGACACAGTGGGTAGGAAGAATGGGATGAGGAACTGCGGGAGAGAAGACCAGGAGGGGGGGCAATGGCTGGACTGTAAAAAAAAAATAAAAAATAAAAGTAATTTAAACAAAAGAGGGGGAAAAAAGGAAAAGAAAAGGCCCAATAGAAAGTTAGGCAAGATATAAGAATAGCCAAATCAGAGAAAAGAAAAATCTAATGACTCTGGAACATTTGTTTTTAAATGTAGTCTTTACAAAAATTTTTACATATGTCATTTTGTCCTCCCTACCCATCCTTCAGTACCTCATCTTCCTCCCTCCTGGTCTTCTTCTGGTTTGTGCAGCCTTCATCCACACTCACACTCATTTACATATATGTACATCAAGTACATATTTGTGTACATCTACTACATCTGCACCTACATCAGATGTAGTAAATGTACACATATATGTACCATATATATGTGATATGTACACATACACATCATACGGTAGTTGGGATAGGAATGGCTCCCATAGGCTATTGTATTTGAATGCTTGGTCATTAAGGAATGATTCTACTTGAAGGGATTAGGAGGTGTGGCCTTGTTAGAGGAAGTGTGTCACTGGGGGTGGGCTTTGAGGTTTCAAATGCTCAAGCCAGACGCAGACCCAGTACCTCTTCCTGATGCCTGCCATTCAGCTACCTCTCTCCAGCACCACATCTGCCTGGGTGCCACTGTGCTTCCCATCATGACAATAATGGATTAAATCTCTGAATGCAAGCAAGCCCCAATTAAATGCTTTCCTTTATGTGGTCATGGCGTGTCTTTACAGCAACAGAACACTGACTAAGACAACTCATAAGCTAAGATTTGCACATGAAATGTAACTTTTTATTTTTCTGAGTTAGGGTTATCTTTCTTAATATTACAATCTCCAGATCCACCCATTTTTGTATACATTTTATTTTTCTTAACAGCTGAGAAAATTTTTATCATGCAAATTTATACCATACTTTCCTTATCTGTCCATCTATTGATGAGTATCTAAGCTGGTTCAATGTCCATGTTATTGTGATAGAACAGCAATAAATACGGATGTACACATATTCCTGTGCTGGAATATGGAGTAAATATATAGAAATAGTATATCTAGGTAATATAATAGTTCTATTTTTATTTTTTTGAAAAAAACCTCATCTGGCTTTGGTGGCACATGCATAATCCCAGCACTTTCGAGGCTGAGGCAGGCCTATCTTTGAGTCTGAGGCCAGCCTGGTCTACAGAGCAAGTTCCAGAACAGGCAGGACTACCCAAAGAAACCCTGTCTCAAGGAGAACAAAACCTCCATACTGATTGCCACAGTATCTGTACTAGTGTGCTCTCCTACCAGCAAATATCAGCTGCACCTCAGCCGTCCACAGTCACCTGTAAAAGAGGAGATGAGACAAAAGTTGGATCCGTTTTATTTTTGAACGACATAAACATTATACAGTCAAAATTAAGTCTAAAAGACTTTCAACAAATTTTTTTTCAAAATACCATCCTTCGATGGTTAGAGTACCATTGAAGGCCCACTGAGGAAAAGCTTTTACCACTGAGCCAGTGAATGAGACCTCTAGGTGGAGACATGCCATCGTCTCCTCCCTTGTTGAACCAGCTTGACAGGTCAGTGACCTTAAGGCAGGTTCACCTTAAAGGAAGCTAAAGAGATAGGGGAACAGTCATCCCTCAAGGACATTGAGTACTTTCCCTTCTCAGAACTGCTGTTCCCTAGAGCAAGTTCCTAAAAGTGGCCACGGGGTTCTATTGGATCTGCCCATCTGAGTTCTTGATGAGAAAAGTTAACTTTTCCCAATTTTTTTTTCCCCTGCTTCTTTCTTTCCTAAACTGGCCAGCGCTTAAGCGTTTGCTGGTACTCTGGACTTCCTTACTCTTCCTCTAAGGCTCTCCCTCTCCACCATGTGGCTACTTGACACCATAGGTTGACCTCCTTTCCGACTAACCTCAAACAGAACGAATTTTTTTTTTCCCTTTTATTCTTCATCCTCTTCTAGGAAGCTACAAAGACTTACAATTTAGTTGCTGTGAAGTGTTTGTTTGTTTGTTTGCTTGTTTTTTAGTAGTAATAAAATTGTTCTCAGGCTTCTGTCCTTAAATGCTGTCTTAGTCAGGGTTTCTATTCCTGCACAAACATCATGACCAA
>NC_034596.1:48314164-48320202 GCF_900095145.1 Mus pahari
GGGGGGGCAGGGGCAACAACAACAAAACATAAAAGGGGGAAGCAGCCAAACAAACATTTCTGAGTATTTTCCAAGTCAGGAGGAACAGTACTCACAGATGGTTCTATTAACAGACCCAGAATGTTCAGGCTGCCTTCCTGCTGCCACTAAACATCATAGAACTCTGTTTTGTTTGCCTACCGAGCAGCTTTGCAATATCAAATTAAATCCTCACTAATTCTACCTATAACAAAAGATGAGACAGAGAGAGAGAGAGAGAGAGAGAGAGAGAGAGAGAGAGATCTCAGTTATATCCCACGCAAATGAAAAGGGTTATGTCTGACACATAATTGAATTCATTCAAGTTATATCACTTTCTTCTATTTTTTTTTTTTTTGGTGTTTGCTTCCTTTTTTCATTGATAGTCCAATCAAAATCCAGTTCTAGAATAGAACTTCTAGAATAAACTTCCTATAGTTCTATTACCAATCTTGGGTTTTTTTTTTTTTCCAAAATAGTGAATAGGCAGGCTTCTGTTTCCATTTAAAATAAATAAATAAAAGCTTGTAAAATTACCAGCACTATTAATTAATTGCTTTATTAATTAAAGTATTAATAAAATGTGCTTTGTTTTTTAATTGTATCGCCTTGGAAAAAGTGTAGGCAACATTTTAGAGGCTTTCTTCTCATGGGCTATTGTAGATCATAAAACTAGTAGGATTTTATTACATGGTCTTTATTCCATGGTCCGCCCTTAGCTACTGCATCTGCTTTTAAGTTGGTTCAGTTTTTAGAGTTGACTTTCCAGACCAGTTTGTGAAGTTTAGCCACCCATGCGGTTACTTACAATTTCTACCTTGAACTTAAAGCTTAGTGTTAGACTGCCTTATCCGTTGCGTCAACAAAATGGCAATCTTGACCAGATTTAGAAGTTTTAAATGAGTGTTTCATCCACGGGTCGATGAAGGTAAAAGGATAGTTTTTGGCTTGTTAATCAAATCTAGAAGGATTAAAAAAAAAAAAAAGTAGGGGACACAGTTCTCAGTCCCCCTGAACTATACTTTTCCATCTAAATATCTACAGAAAGAACCCACGCTGCCTGGACTCTGGGGCCAGTGCTCTCCACTTTGTTTTCGGCTTGCCCAATAACTTCAGCTATTGCTGCTGCTGCCATTTTCAGCAAGAAGCCAAGAGAAAAAAAGAAGGACAGAAATTCAAGCAGAATAACTAAACTATAATACCTAGATAATGTACTCTGTCACTACACAACAGCAAACTGGAAGGCTGGATGTTGTTAGCTGTAAAACAGAAAAGGACCCGTATTTCCACACTTTTGAAGTGTTCTTTGAAAAGCCTGCAATCCAGGTAACCCATTTACTGTCAGTGTGATTCTACATTCAGATTGTAAAGGAGTAATTAGACCTCATGGAAAGGAAAAGAGAGGGAGAGCGAGGACCATCAAAAGCCGAAAGCATGATGAAGGTGAGCCAATCAGAAAGCTGGCTAAGATCTCCTGGCCTGGCCTTTCCCACTGTGAGTACCGCCCACTTTCTCATCCCAGCCAGGGCCTGTGGAGTTGAGGCAACAGGCTGCGTGTGGAATTCAGAACGTCCTCCTGCTTTTCCCAGGGGAAAAGAAACAAAGTAATGACCTTCCACATACTTCAGCTAAGACTTTAAATCTGATCAACTATATTTAATGAAGAAAAATTCTTAACACACCAAAAATAAAGAAATTATTTCCTAAATTAATTAGAAAAAAGAATAGAAAAACTTCTTATAGTTATTTTCTTAATATAATAAAGGTGTTCTGAGAACATTATTTATGAAATCTCTCTCCTTTTTTTTTTTTTTTTGTCCTAGCCCAGCAAGCAAAACATGTTCCATTTATTTTTAAATGAAGTGAAAATTAGCCAGGTGTGTTAGATAAGCTTTCTATACACAGGTCTAAATATTGACAAAGGGAGATGTGTCACTGGAAAAATCATCAGCCCAGCAATTATCACGTTAGCATGGTAAGTGGAAAAAGATGCAAAACTTCCAAATGTGTCGATACAGATTATTTCATTTCCACTAGCTCTCAGCTCTACTGTGAATGTCAGCTCTTTAAGGCACACTGAGCAAGCAGTGCAGCTCGAGAATTGCTCTTTGTGCATCAGAAAAGACCACAAGGTCCTGGAGAAATGATCCCTGCTTCTACCTGCAGCTTCCCAGCACCTAAGACCCAGGGAAGATGCAGACGGAGACAGAGGTGCCTTTCTCAGCTGTTTTTCTGTTACGCCCTTTTTGGACTCCTCTTTCTTCGGGCTATATGACTGATTCCCACCGTTCTCGCCACTCCTGACACCCCCGTCATTTTAGAAAATAGCAGGGAAGCCTACCAAATCAGATCACAGCGTCGTATGTCTGGTTCTGAGAAAATACAGCATCCCACTATCAATTTAATGATTTATCTTTTTTCACATACTGTAGATTTTGATGAGCTGCGCTTGAAGGTAAGAGAAAATGCTGTTGTTGGTGTTAAGAATCAAGTATATCTAAGAGAGAATTCTAGAAATTTTTTTAAAAAAAAATCTGTCTTTTCATCACTAGGCAATTGAGTGACAAGCTAGTCCAGTGTTCTACTTGCATCATATAGTTCTGATGGGGTTCAAGAAACTCTACCCACACTATCCTACCTCAGCATTTGCAGAAAAGATACAAAGGGGTCTGACCTTATCTCACCCACCCTTCTACCCTAAAGTAGATGTGATGATTAGGATTTACATCTGATAGGATGTCAAACCACCTGGAAGATAAGCCTCTAAGTATGTCTGTGGCGAAGTTTCTAGGTTGAATTACTTGAGATGGAAGAGCCACCCTAACTGTGGATGGCAAGGATCCTGTACTCCATCAAAAAGCCAAGCAGCGCCATCTTTCTCTATTTGCTTCCTGACTGTGGATGCAGCGTGACCCTCTGCCCCATGCATCCTCTGCCATGCTGCCCTGCATCAGTGGCCTGTTCCTTCTGTGAGCCAAAATAAACCCTTCCTTCTTCAAATTTCTATCATCAGCATAAATTTTGTCATAGGAATAAAAACGTAACAATGACAGCTTGAGCGTGCTTGACCCAGGGACCGACACTATTAGGCCTTGTTGGAGGAAGTATATCATTGCAGGGGTGGGCAATGAGACCCTCCTCCTAACCACGTAGCAGCCAGTCTCCTGTTTGCCTTCAGAACAAGATGTAGAACTCTCAGCTCCTCCTGTGCCATGCCTGACTGGATGCTGTCATGCTTCCTGCCTTGATGATAATGGACTGAACCTCTGAACCTGTAAGCCAGCCCCAATTAAACGTTGTCCTCATAAGAGTTGCCTTGGTCATGGTGTCTCGTCACAGCAATAGAAACCCTGACTAAGATGGTAACTAATACAAACAGTGACTTGGGAATTTGGCCTTTCTCCTAAGTTGGTTATAAGACCTTCACACACCTTCAGGAGGAAAGGACAGCACTTGAACAGAGGACTTCACAAGCAGACTATGAATAACGGCCCCTCTCCAGTTTATTACAAACAGATTATTCTGATCATACACTCACCTAAATCATATTTTCATAACTACCCATTTTCTTCGCTGTTCTTCACGTAGAAATGTAGAACATCTCTCCCTTCTTTGGGTCTTAAGACTCTGTGTCACATAAAATTTATATTAAACAATCCGTTATGCTTTTTCCTTGCTAATCTGTCTTTTGTTTGGGAAACCTCAACTCTAAAACTAGCAACAGGGAAGAAAAGTCATATTTTCTGTCTGATATCTTCAGTGACACCTTGTGGTCATTTTTCTTTCTCCGTTTTCTATTCATGTCTTTCTTCGTTCTGTGCACTCCATGGGTCACGTGCTCCTGGACCACTGCGCTGTTTCTTGCTTTCTGTCTGTCCGTGCTTCTAATGCCAGCTACTCCTCCCCGGACTTCACCCACCTCCCGGATGCTAGCTTCACAAAGTCCATACAAATCTTCAGGAGGTGTTTTTTGGGTGTCTAAAAGACATTGCATCCTACACTAAATTTTCCCCACTTGGGATCTTCATATGCACATGTGTGTGTGTGTGTGTGTGTGTGTGTGTGTGTGTGTGCGCACGCGCGCGCGTGCACAAATGCGCACTACTCTGTAAAGCTCCATTTTGTTTTAACCTCACCTTTTAATCTAGTGGCTGTTCGAGTTCAGAAAAAATGATGCCCCCAATAGCTGTTGCTCTGATAGTCAGCTTTCAATTCAAGACCTGTGACGCTGCCGAAGCTGCTTTCTGCAGAATCCCCTTACTTATCCATCAAGATGCATCAAAGAAGGCACTCAACTGCCTTTTGTTTCCTTGCTGAAATTCTAATAGGCGGGGAAGATCAGGCTGGTATTAGAAAAAGAAAAACTGAAGTCTGTCAACATGTCTGGACAAACTTTTTGTCATGTACCACTGTTTTCTGTTTTCGTTCCATTCAGTATGCCAAAGTGAATAATTATTCACAATCTGGTGTCTGTTCTGTGGGCCCAAAGGGCTTTTTTCTAGGCTGCTGTGTGTTCTCTAAGTTCATGAACATTCTCTAAAAAATCATTTACAGACTCCCTCAAATTTGGCTGTAGTCTCCGTTCTTTACCTCCCCTTTAGAAAGGGGTCTGTGAGCTTCTGAATCATACCGTGCCCACAGGTAATTTAAACCTTGTAGTGGCTTCTGAGCATAGTAATAAATGTGGATTTTTTTTCTTCTGTGAATCTCTTTGCTGTCCATTCATTCCGGCGACCTTTAAGAACAGATAAAGGGATTTCCTCCTCCCTGGAAGTGCTCTTCCTGTTGCAGCCACTTACTGATCCTTATGCTTTTATTGCCTTGTTTCTCTCCACCTACTTTGCTTAAATTTGTCTCTTAAGGGTCACAATTGCCTCATCAGAATCTAACAACGCTGGAGGATGCTCAATCCCACAAGCACTTTGTTAGCAAAACCTGTCTCTTCTCTTCGACACCAGTACACTGCGTGTGTTCTCTGCCTGGTGTTTCTTACTCTTCTCACTTCAAGAATGTACAAATCTTCATCTTTTCTTCTTGGCTTGAGCCTTTCAATAGGGCTACACCCTCAATCATTGCCACAGCCTCAGGCCTCAAGACTGAAACTTCCATCTCTGACACCAACCTACCACGGGTGAGAAATCACACTTTCAAATGTGTACTGATCCTCTCCACCAAAATACCCTTTCTAGCAGCTCAGATCTAAGGTATCTAAAATGAATACAACGCCAGCCTACCTCTCCTGAAAACTATTCCTTGCAGAACTTCCACTCAGACAGTTCTGAATTCTGCCTATGATATCATGAACTCCTGACTCCACACACCTCCATGTCCCATAAACATTTTACAAAGAGATCAAGTCTCCCACTCAAGACAGTCTTCCATCTCTTGTCCACCACACATGATCAAGCATTTATTTCATTTGCCTGACCCAGTGATCCTCAATGTGAACTGACAGCATCAGAATTAACCTATGAATCCATTAGGATGACTGACTCTCAGGCCCCATCTCAGTCCTAGTGAAGCCAATACTGTGTGTGCGAGTCCTAATAAGACCTCCAGATAATTCTGACCCAAGCTATGTCGGCTCTTTGCCGGCAGGTAGCTTTGAGGAGAGGAGTGCAGACCTGCCAGGTCTCTCGGGGACTAAGAACGGTGAGTGTCAGCCACCTGGGAAGAGCCACACAGAGCCAGGAGTCTTGTTGAAGCAAGAACTCGTTTTAATGTGCCTATATAAGAACTTGCTTATGTAGGCAGGGCAAGGAGGTGGGGATGAGATGACATATGGGGTGGTGGGAGATGACTTGGGGTGTGGGGTGATCTCACGGGGCCTACAAGAAATTGACACATCAGAGGTAGCTAGGCAGAGGCAGTCTCATTCAGGTCAGTAGGTCATGCTGAGTCATTCTCAAGTGGGAGCAAATGACAGGTCTTGAAAATCGAGCCAGGCTCTGGTTTGTCCTCAAGGCCCAAACCAAGGGCAAATAGGGCCCAACAAGCTAAACTTTAAGAACCTGAATTAT
>NC_034596.1:48321302-48322504 GCF_900095145.1 Mus pahari
GCAAGTAACATTACATCAACAGGAAGCAGAGAGGTGGGTGTTGGTGCTCAGCCCTATTCTCTCTCTCTCTCTCTCTCTCTCTCTCTCTCTCTCTCCCTCTCTCTCTTCACCATCAAAACCTCCCCTGTCTTGGACCCTAAGTCATGGAATGGTCTTGCCCACAGTCAGAGTACATCTACACTCCTCAGTTAAACCTCTCAGGAAACACCTCAAATGATTCCAGAGAGATGTCTCCTAGGTGTCTCCAAATTCAGTCAAGTTCAAAATTATCTGGATTAACTATATCAATGAGACAATTTTAAACACTTTTAAAAATTTTTTTAAAACTTTTAAAATTAAAAAAAAAAATTCTATCTGGGGTCAATCAGAGGTGGGTCCCTGCAAGAGAGCCCGAGGTCCACAGAAGCAACAGAGCTTCTTGGACAGGGTCCCTTCCTGCCTCATCCTCATCCAGGAGGCAGAGCTGATCCTCATTCCTCTGAGCACCTTCCCCTCCAGAGGAGAGCTTGCCTATAGTGAGTGCTCAGGCCCTCTGAACTCAAGAGAGAGTTGGTCTCCCAGGAGTGCTGACAGAGGCTAGCAGAATCACAGAAGGAATATGCTCCAGCAAGAGACAGCTATAACATCTAACACCAGAGATTGCCAGATGGTTAAAGGCAAACATAAGAATCTTACTAACAGAAACCAAGACCACTGGGCATCATCAGAAGCCAGTATTCCCACCACAGCGAGTCATGGATACCCCAACACACTGGAAAAGCAAGATTCAGATTTAAAATAATATCTCATGATGCTGGTGGAGAATTTTTAAAAGGAAGTTAATAAATCCCTAAAAGAAATACAGGAAAACACTGCTAAACAGGTAGAAGTCCTTAAAGAGGAAACAAAAAAAAAATCCCTTAAAGAATTACAGGAAAACACAACAAAAAACAGGTGAATTACAGGAAAACACAACAAACCATCCAAGATCTAAAAATGGAAGTAGAAACAATAAAGAAAACCCAAAGGGAGACAACTCTGGAGATAGAAATCCTAGGAAAAAAATCAGAAGCCATAGATGCAAGCATCACCAACAGAATACATGAGGTGGAAGAGGGAATCTCAGGTGCAGAAGATTCCATAGAGAACATGGACACAACAATCAAAGAAAATGCAAAATGCAAAAAGGTCCTAACTCAAAACATCTAGGAAATTCAGAACAC
>NC_034596.1:48323709-48326094 GCF_900095145.1 Mus pahari
GGGTATAGGGAGCTTTCGGGATAGCATTTGAAATGTAAATAAAGAAAATATCTAATAAAATGTATTAAAAAATATATGATATATAATATATGATATATAACATATGATATATAATGTATGATATAATGCATAATATGTAATATGTGATGTGTGATATATACTATAATATATATTGTATAATATATAATATAATATATAATACATAATACATAAGATAATATATAATACATATGGGCTTGGTGTTGACCCAGGTAGGCCTGTCCTGTTACTCAATCCGTGAGCTCATATGCACCTTGTGTAGTTGATTCAGAGAGCCCTGTTCTCCTGGTGTCCTCCATCCCCTCTGGTTCTTACACTCTTCCCACCTCCTCTTTGGTACGATAACGATAATGAATATTAATGGAGTATGGCTAACTTTTGATAACTATATATACTATGTAATGTTAAATCATACATCATACATTTATAAATATATATATATATATATATATATATATATATATATATATATATATATATAGTGTGTGTGTGTGTGTGTGAGATGCTAAATATATGCAATATTTATCAGTTTTTATGGTTGAAACTTCCAGCTTGTGAAGCAGATAGAATATCATTGCCTTCTGTATGTGCAGCTAGAACGTCCTTCTGCCAGCTGTAACTTAGTGCCCACAGCTCAGATCCTACCTCACCCTCCTTCCTCACTTCGCTCACCCTCCAGAGTATGCAGTGTCACTCTCAACTGCTATGAGATCACTTCTTCATACCCCGTGTGTATTAGTCAGGGGTCTCTCAAGTCACAGAACTTATGGGTAGTCTCTATATAGAAAAGAAATGTGTTGATGACTTTACAGTCTGCAATCCAACACACAACAATGGTCAGCAGCAGCTGTGAGTAGAAGTCCAAGGATCTAGCAGTTGCTCAGTCCCACAAGGCAAGCAGGTAAAGGAGAGAGAGGGTCAATCTCCCTTCTTCCAATGTTCTTATATAGGTCTCCAGCAAAAGGTGTAGCCCAGATTAAAGGTATGTGCCACTACGCCTTTAATCCCAGATGACCTTGAACTCAGAGGTCTTCCCATCTTAATCTTCTGGAGTTCATAGCCACTATGCCTCAAGATCTCCATGCCAGGATCCAGGTCAGAAACTTCTATCTCCCAGCCTCCAGATCAGAATCACAGGTGAGCCTCCAATTCTGGATTGTAGTTCATTCCAGATATAGTGAAGTTGACAACCAGGAATAACCACTATACCAGGACCACTAAGATCATGTACCACTTGTCTTTTTGCGCCTAGCTGATTTTGTTGAACTTGTAATCTCCAGTTCTATCCATACTGTTACAAAGGATGGGCTTTAATTCTTTTTAAGGCAACATACTATTCCATTGTGTTGGTGTGCCACATTGTTTTACCCGTTCCTCAGCTAATAAACATTTTCGTTTTTTCCATTATGAACAGTATTACAGAGAACATGGGAATTCAGATGTCTCTTTAACATACCGATTTCATTTCCCTTAGATGTATGCCTCGTAGTGGGATTGCTGGATATTATGGTTTAATCTGTGTTAAATTCCTTAAGGAACTCCCATTGCTTTTTTTTTTCCATAAAGGCAATAGTAATTTATAGTCTACCAATGATGTGCAAGGATCTCTATCTCAATATTCCATCCAACACTAATCTTTATTTTTTTTATAGCATCTGTGTGATTCAGAGTTAACTAACGAAATACATATACAAAATTCTGAAAGGAGATCTACTAGGTTGGCTTACATGACCCCACAACATCTTTCTATAAGCTAGAATTTTAGAGAAATCAATAGCTCCTCTGTCCAAAAAAAAGACTAAGGACTTCATGAAAAGTGGGAGGACAATAATGTGACCCCAGTGGGAGGTTGAAGGCCTCAAAGACACCTGGAGGGTCATCGCCATGAACTCACAGCCAAAACTGAAAGACCTGGGATCAAGATCGCTGGCAGTAAGTTTGTGTCCTGGAAATATCTTCTACTCGTGTGTTTATGTGAGCTCTGAGATGAGGTATGTTCTGGAAGAGTCCTTGGGTATGCCTGCACATGTCTATCTGGGTTATCTGGGTAGGCGCTAGGGAATTCTGCTCTTAGATGAGACAGTTGAAAACCCTGAGGTTCCTGAGCTCCCTTGCCGTCCATGTATGTGCCACGGCTGGCCTCCGCCACTGCGTTTCTTGTGGTTGTGCTGTTAATGGTAAAGTCAAGTGCCTTCAATGCTAAAGGCTCAGAAATCTTTCTTAAACTGATTTCATGTCCTACGCAAGTGTTTTTACAACCTGCATAGCCAGTACTTTGTAAAACTTGTTTACGCTTCCATTGTACATAGTGTTTTTTAAAGAAATATATAGTATTTTTATTTAGGT
>NC_034596.1:48327794-48337027 GCF_900095145.1 Mus pahari
ATCCACTTCTGTATTTGCCAGGCACTGGCAGAGCCTCATAGGAGACAGCTATATCAGGCTCCTGTCAGCAGGCTCTTGTTGGCATCCAAAGCATAGTGTTTTAGTAATCAGGAGACATAGATATATAGTTGTAGATTTTCTTGGTTAACTCAAATCTAACTCCTTGCCTAACTAACTGGTCAGGATCTACCTAACTATAAAAGATGTAGCTATATATAACACACTCTTCTTTCTAGTTTGTGTCTGCCTATTACCCTAACAATTACAGAGTAGGAAAAAATATGTGCATATCATATGTCTGAAAATAATAACTTGTACCTGGTGTATGTGTGTGTTCTTACAACTCATTAAGAAGAAAAACATTAAACTAAAATTAGCCTAAGAACTTGAATAAACATTCCACCAAGGAGAATATACAAATGACTAATAAAGATATTATTAATGTTATCAGTCCTTTGGGAAATATAAATCCATCATGAATAGCATAACCACACACTAAAATTGCTGAGAGTAGAATCTTAGATAATGATAAAAATAGTGCGAAACTGTAACACATCAACATCACTGGTAATATTATGAAATGGTACAGCCAATTGGAATGAACAGTTTTGCAGTTCCTTAAGAGGTAAAATCTAGAATTACCATATGCTCTAGTAATACTACTTCAAGACATATATCCTCCCAAATGAAAACTTACGCCAAAAATATACATAGATATTCATACTAGTGTTATTTATAGCAGCCAAAAAATTGTAAACAATCTAAATGGCCACAAAGAAATGGGGGTGAGGGGATGTGGTAGATATGCATATCCATGCAATGAAATACTATTAAGCAATAAAAAAATAAAACAAACCTGAACTTGATACACATGCTACGTACTATTTGGCTTAACAATGAAAACAGACCATTATGCTTAAAATAAAAACAAGTGCAAATCACTATATATTATTTTCCCGGCAAATGTAAATTTACAGAAGTAGAAAACAGATAAATTTTCCCTGGGGCTGAGAGAGATAAGGAGAGTGATCACAAAAGGGCACAGGAAAGTGTCTCTGGGTTGGAAATATGTACTATAATTGAGTGTGGTAAGGTTTATTCAAATTCTGTCCACTTTCTACAAATTACTGAATTATACAATACGATGATGGGTATTAATGTCAAATTGCCACAAATTAGAATTACCTGAGTAGGGACCCTCACCTGGGGAATTGTTCTGATGGCCTTTACTACTTGGGAACGCCCATCTGATTGGCACCTTTTGGTAAGAGCCCAGATTGAAGAATCTTTCTACAAAATTAGACAGAAGGAAGATCACTCACCATTGGCTTGTTCAGACTTCCCTCTTGCTCTGACACTGATATCGCTGACATCAAAGCCAGCCTTTCCAGGCTTCCATCATTGACCCAGCACCAGCAGATCTTCAGGAGTCTTCCATATTTTAGGTACCCAAATGAGACTGTAGAGGCACACAGCTTCATGAACCATGGAATCATCAGGTTCCCAGACTCTCAGATGTAAGACGACAGTTGTTACTATTATAATGTAAGATCATTTAATAAAGTCTTAATATTCCTACTTTGGGTTCTATGTTTCTAGAGAATTCTGACTGATATATACAATTACAATAAGTGGCTCTTGTGTTACATAAATTCTATCTCAGTGATATTGTTCACTGTGTTACCTATACTCAACCAAACCTCTGGGATCAAGCTTCTCCTTAATAGCTGTGACTATAGTCAAGTGCCACCTCTTTCAGCCTAGAATTATTTAAAGACAAAAACAAAAACAGAAGCTACATAAACCATGTAGCACAATTTCTATTCAATTATCCTACAATATTGAAAATATGGGGGGAAATCAGCTTTTTCATGAATTAATTCATAATAGCACTTTACTGGGTTATCATGATCCAATTATTTTATTTTTTAGCCACTTATGAGTCGTTTCTTCAGATCTCTAGCTGCTCATTTCTGTGTAATGTTGCCTGCACTATGAATGCCCAGCATTCTTTCTGGGCGTGTCTGTGTTCTCCGAGGAAAGCAGCCTTTGACTTAGCACTGAAGACCCCACACTAACATACATGGGTCTCATCCAATCCACTGAGGCTGTGACTGAAACAGAAAAGGAGAAATGGAGTGAGTTTCACACTGTTTTGAGCTGGGAAAAAATCTATCTTCTTCTGTCCACAGATCTAGATGATCATGCTTCTTGTTTTGACATATCTCTCATCTTCCCTGGGCCTGGACCAGATTCTGGAACTTCTCTCGAGCCAATCTTTCTGTATATGTCGCTACATTCTGTTGCTTCTGTTTCCTTAGAAAAGCCTGTCTAGACGATGCTGCAATTTTACCACTTGGTAGTTTTCTTCCTTTTGGTGTTTTATGTGTGGTCAGCTAGAGATTTTTACTATGATCATTTGGAATGGATACCTTAAAGAAAACTGTTTTTCTTTTTGATAACTTTCCCTGGTCAATATCCTCTAATTTCTATATTTTTCTATACCTTTTTTTTTCTTTCATCCAATTCAGATTTTCTGAGAAAGAAGAATTTAGCAATATCTCCAGATTATAGCAAATAAAACTATGCCTTTTCCTGGCTTCTGTCCATTGGACTGTATGCCATTTGGTCTCTGCTTTTCAGATTCTGCAGTGGATTCTGACATAATGTATGAATTTAAGATATCAATCATGTGAAACGTTCTCTGTGTCGTTGTGACTCGATGAAGTCACCAAGGGCGGCTTCTGTCTACCCAGCAAGTCAGAAGTCCCAGAACACTGTGAGCCATTCTAAACTCCCCTTGTTTCTAATATTTTATCATCCCTTAGTTGTGGTTTTCTACTCTGCATTGGATTTCAATGGAGATAGGTCTGAGTTCTGTGGCTAGCTGGACTTGAATGGGGACTCAGAATAACATATATCTCATCAACCTTATCTAGAGAGAGTGGATAGAAAGGATGCAGAGGATATGAGGACCTGTTTTCCTTCCACTTCCCACCCATCTACACCCGGTTTTGTCATTTCCTGCACCGTAAATTCCTCCTCCTTCCTCAACAGGTGCAAATTTAGCCTACCCATTTTGAAAATGGGCGCAATAACTGTCATTGAGTCTGGCCAGGATCCAGCTGCAAGTTATACTGTATCTGAATTCATGCTATCATCTTGTGTATAATTGCAGAGTTTTAACAGATCAAACTATCAAAAAGGAACTTTAAATTCAAGATAGAAAAGGTAAGGTGTTTCTAAAACAATAGGCATACTACTAGTGGAGATAATTATGATTGACTTGGCAAGAGTGTGGCTATTTCTCATGGAGAGGCCATTATGACACAAGAGATGTCAAGTTAAAGCTTCTGGGGGAAATCCCAAGAAAAGACAATTAGCTCACCATCTCCTGAGGCTATCTGGATAGGAAACTTAGCATTACTAAAACCTCTTTGGAACACAAAGGTGATCAGTCACAAACACTCTGACTTGGACCAAAATTTGTTTTTCTAAGATCTATTTTTATATTTTTAATTATGTATCTATGTGTTGCTATGTTCATGTGAGTGCAGAAGCCCAAGGAGGCTAGAGGCATGAAATTCTTCCAATGAGTTAGTGATAGGCAGTTGTGAGCCACCCTGTGTGGGTTCCAGGACCCAAACTTAGAGCAGTATGTGCTCTTTACACTCCACCATTTCTCCAGCCCCAGACCAAACTTTAGTTAGGTCTAAGCCCTCTCCTATTCTCAATCTTGGACTTCTAGCTCAATTCCTGTAGAATCCGGTTTTAGCCACACTCTTTGATCCTCAATATCTAATCACATTTTATATCTGACCAAATGTCGCTTCCTCTCTCTGGTAATATCTGATCACACTGACCTGCCATCGCCAAGAATCCCATCAGATCAATCCAGCAAGGAACTCCTTTAACTCATAGCAAATTTCCACCCATCAACCCCCCTATCCTTTTCTACGCTGATGTTTACGTTGATGATAAATCACCACTTTTCCTTGGTAAATTCAGCATCAAGCCTTGCTTTACACTGAGATCTTTTCCCTCTGTTGCTGTACTTTGCGATTAGGGACTGCTTTCACTTCTTTCATCTCTGGGTCTCTGTGGCATCAGCCTTCACAAGGAACCTGTAGTGAAGACAGCAACATGGGAGAATAAAGATAACTGGAGGCTCAGTGGCCTTTCTAAACTCTGATTGAACAGTAACTTGTGATTGTCAAGGGCTTTCTGTTGGGTAACAGGCTGTTCAACATGTGTTAGCACGTAATCCTCTGTGATCACTGAGCCTGGATTCCATTACACTTATTTTAACACTATAACCTCCTTCCTGCCCCACATCTTTTCCCAAACTAAAAACTGTCTCTACTGATGCTTGAAATCAAGAAAAAAAAACACAACAGCCTACATTGTTAGCAGTCCAGATCTTGGACTGACACTTCTATGGGAAACTGCCACTGATCTTGGTCAACAAGGTGCCAGAGAAGATGCCATTCCCACCCACCATGTAAAGGTAAATGCTTTACCTTTGCAGATCATTTTAACTTACCATAGTGCTTTCAAATCCATTAGCTAATTGCAATCTTCAAAATAGTGTGCTAAGGTAGACATTGCCCCCACTTTGGCAAGTGACAAGCGCAGAGTGCATAAAGATGAAAACCGTTGCTTAAAATAACTCAACCCCGGCGCTGTGCATCTTGGGCAGCCAGGATCTGCTTTTCAAGCAGAGCAAGGCTGCCGCTGACCCTGCTGCAAATGTACAATGCTCGGGCTTTCCTAGAGCTTGAAGGATGCTCAACTACACCTCAAACACACACCTGCTTAGCCTCGGCTGCAGCCAGCTTCCCTTTGGGCCCTGGGAGAAACTGTTGCTTCTTTTTCATTCCATAAAAATAGGATCAAGAACAGAAATCATATGGAGACTTTTTTACATAGAAGCCAAAGGGTACTGGCTGGGAGATACATGAAGTAACAGACTACATAGTAAGTTATCCTTGAGGACTTCAGCTTCTGCACTAACCAAACCAAATAAAACTAATAAACCCTAACTGGGTTTGGCTTTTTTTTTCAGTTCTGTAACTTTATTTGACATTCAGCAGGTTAGTCCTCATCCACAGTGGGTGTCTATAGATTTCTGAATGTGGTAACAGACATATAAGTTACCAACCTGTAGAGTTTGTTTGGTGATTCCTTCTCCTCATTGAGTTTTCTGAATGAATAAATGTACACAAATACAGTATGGAACATTCTCTACTCCTTTGGCCCAGATGACTTTATTGACCCTGGCATCAATGCCCACATCTATAGTCCCCATCTCCTGTATGGTAAATTTCCAGATTTCTTTGAGAAGAGAAGCAGGCCACACCATGGATGTACATGGAAATGTTGGTGATGCATTCTCAGGTCACTACCTTACTGGTAGCAAAATGGCCCTTCTCTCCTCCTCCTCCTCCTCCTCCCTCTCCTCCTCCCCTTCCCCCTCTTGTCAACCTTCTTTGCATGAGCTATTCTGCAGGGCTCAAGGTAGACAGGAAGAACACAAGGGATTATGGGAAGGAAAGATGCCTGAGTTTGACTTTGAGTAGAATACAAAACAAGAACAAATTCTCAGGCTGAGGGTATAGTTAAGGGGGAGAGTGCTTTCTGGCCACATTCAAGGCCTTGGGTTCAATCATCACCCCCCCCCATAGAAAGAAGAAGAAAAAGAAGCACACATACACTTCAAAAGGAAGTATATATACATATATATGTATAGTTTCCTTGTGTGTACTTTGATCTTAAACTTAGAAAGTTTAGAAACTAAGATCAAAAGACAAAATAGCCAGTGTTTGATTCTTGTTGTTAACTCTCATCTTTTTAAGATCTTTTCAAACTTAAATCCAAGTGCTAGAAAACAAAAGGAAGTGAAGACCAGCGCTGTGAAACTACCACCGATTACCAGCATAGAAACACAGTTTTAGGCGCACTATGGAAGAGGGATAAAATACACACTACAGGTTCCAGTGCATTTCCCCCTTTTGCCTAATGCACTTCCTGGACTTGGTAGAGGCAAACTTTTAAGTACAATTTGTCAGTATTCATAAAAAAAATCATTTTAATAAGAAATATTTTTCTATTCAATTTCATAAAGATTTGTAACTGATTTCCCTAAACTTTTTTTAGACATTATATTGTATGTTATGGAGAAAGGCTGACTACGAAATGATGTTTATTAACAAGATGGTAGAAAAAATATTTTTAAAACTCTCAGCACTGCTGGTTGTGATGGTCTGCATCAGTACACTGTGCTGTGGAGGGGCAGAAGGATCAAAGTCCAAGGCTGGGATCTAAGTCCAAGGCCGGACTATGCTACACCTTGCATCAGTGATCTAACTTAGAGGGTAAAGGTTCTTGCTGCCAAGTCTGACAATCTGAGTTCAACTCCTGGGCCCACATGGTAAAAAGAGAGAACAAACTTCAGCAAGTTATTCTCTGAATTCCTAATGTATGTTCTGCCATGCAATCATGCATGTGTACGCACACACACACACACACACACACACACACAAATGATGATGACGGTGGTGGTGGTGGTGGTGGTGGTGGTGGTGATGGTGAATAAAATGTAACTTTCAGCACAATCACTGAACAAGAAATTTCAAAAGACATGAAGCATGCAGGGCATGGGGCTACACACCCTTAATCCCAACATTCTGGAGGCAGATGCAGATTTCTGAGTTTGAGCCTAGTCATAATGAGATAAAGACCAGCTAGACCTATACAGTAAGGTTCTCTCTCTCTCTCTCTCTCTCTCTCTCTCTCTCTCTCTCTCTCTCAAAAGACATAGATCATTAAGATAAAAGACTAAGTAGCAGATGAGAATACCATTTGCCACTTAATAAAGTTTACCTATAACCATTGTAAGTTTTATTTGTATGTATGTGCTATGAATAAGAAAAATGCATAATAATTTCAATTTAATACATAACTCTCTTTATATAGAAATTAGTAGTTTAATATTTTATTACAATATAATGGGGAAACTAAAATCTCTAATTTCTATGATTTTATTTTCATAAAGTCTATTTGGAAATATATAGGCATGCATAAGAGTGTTCCCACCACAAAGCTTTAAAGGAAAGCTACCGTCCTGAAAAATTACAATTAGTACCTTTAAGGAAACAAAATAAGATTGTTCATTAACAAAATAAGAATAGAAGGCTATAAATCAGTAAGTCAAAGGATATGTAAAAATGCAGAATATATTTTAGATGGGCAGAGAAAACAAAGAGAGGGAATTCTCAAAGTTATAACACAAGAAATATTCTCATATCTGAAGACTATAAACCTCTAGAGGAAAGGAATCTCCATAGTAAATGAAGCTACCAAAGGCTGGTCACTGGAAACTTCCACAATACCAACATGGAGAACGTGTAGACAATTAAAGGTTATCCACCACACTAAAAAAATAAAATTAGTAGTATAGTTCTAAATTGACGAATATACATTGTTGTGACCAAGAAGTGAGGTTTGAAAGGAGGTTTTCCTCTTGCTCTCCAAGGGCTGGATGAAGAGCCTTAGCCCAACAACTGGACCAAGGTCGGCCGGGTAACCCCTCTTTTCTACTCCTGGCTTCAACCCACTTCACGATTGACCTCACACATGTACCTAGGAATGACCCAGTATTACTCCAGGTTGTCTGAATCTAGCCCATCCCCCTCACCCTCCTGAATATATTAGGGACAATCTGGAAGTGAATGGGAGCTTTAAACCCTGGCTCTTCCATAAATCATTCTCTAGTTAAAACAATGATTTAAAATCTTTGGTGTTCCATATTTTATATTTATAAAAATAATAACTATTTACTTCTGTTTCAATGCTAAAGATTAAAAAAAAAAGATGGAGAAGGTGGTTCCTAGCCTATGATACTAGAAAATAGTGTGGTACAGTGACATCTGCAAATTATGAGAGGCTATTGTTTTCAATATGCCTAGCCCCCTTCCTACTTGGACTCGATGTAATTTAATAAACTAAAGCCATTTCAAACATGACAGAATTTGAAGACGTTTTATTAACTACACAATTTTCTTCTTTTTTCTTAGGTTTTATTTTAATTTTCATTTGAATTTGGTTCTTGTTTCTGTTTTGTCAGTGCTGTGGATAAAACTGCTTACTTGTGTACTCAAGTCAGGTACCACTAGCCATATACTCTCTTTAGGACGCTACTGGAGGATGCATTTTGCAGCACATCGTAGAACGGGCACTGGAAAGCAAAGATCTCAACATATGAGAAAAATGAAAGAAAGCAAACATCAGCGGCTAGGCAGCCACCAGAACACAAGTTGTCTAGCCTGAAGCAAGGGACAGCGCATGTTCAAGAGGGAGACTCCAGTGAAGTTGTATCTTACTAACTTTTTTAAGTGCAGTAATTATCTGGGCAAAAACCATCACAATGGGATAATAAGAGTTAAAACAATTTTTACAAAGCACAACTAGTTATTTCAGAGAAAACAAAAGGTTTCATAAGAAAGGAGTCAGTCAACAATGGTTTATTAAGACTACAATTTCATGACATTGGTTCGTAGAGTAACTAAACATCATGAAATATCTATTTTGAGAGTATAGGGGGACTGGAGAGATGGCTCAGTGGTTAAGAGCACCAACTGCTCTTCCAAAGGTCCTGAGTTCAAATCCCAGCAACCACATGCTGGCTCACAACCATCCATAATGAGATCTGACTCTCTCTTCTGGGGTGTCTGAAGACAGCTACAGTGTACTTACATATAATAAAATAAATTAATTAAAAGAGAGAGAGAGTGTGTGTATAGGGACCAGAGTATAGAAATACCTAAAACCTTCATTACTAATATAATGCCCAACCTTGACGAATTAAGTTTGGCAGGATATTTTGAAGGGTCAAACACTGGTAATTTTGTTATAAAATTTTGAGTTCATTTTAGAGACCCTGAGAAGTAAGTTAACAAATTTTGTCTTGATGAAAGATAGAATTTAGAGTCCAATAAAATGACTCAGTGGTCTTCCATACCTGACAACCTGAGTTTGGTCCCTGGGATACATGGTGGGAATGGAAAACTAACTCCACAAATGGCCCTCTGACTTCACATGCATGTTATGAAACATTTGTATACAAATACACACACACACACGCACGCACACACACACACTTAAATAGAAATAAGAGTTAATTCTCAGAAAGAGAGAGAGAGAGAGAGAGAGAGAGAGAGAGAGAAAGAAAGAAA
>NC_034596.1:48337057-48344402 GCF_900095145.1 Mus pahari
AAAGAAAGAAAGAAAGAAAGAAAGAAAGAGAGAGAGAAAAAGAGAAAAAGAAAGAGAAAAAGATTTATGGTGTGTTGATGTAACCCTGGCTACTCATCAGGCTTAGGCAAGAGGATCACTTGAGTCCAAGAGTTCAAAGCCAACCACAGGAACATAATACTAAGGAAAACCCACCCTTTGAAAAAATAATAAGGATATAAATTTTAAAGTGAGTAAATTGTAATGACTACAGCTTGGTGGTGTGCCAAGAGGAGCAAAACATAAAAAATCCCCACACTCCAAATTCTAAAAGGCTACGTCTCTCTGCTTCAGTTTCCATATTTGAAGTCTGAGCTAAAAATTGCTTTCAACTTTACACTTATATGCTCAGATCTGTTCAGCTTCAACAAGGCTACTCCTTCTGCCTTCCTCTCGATGATTCATTAATGATTCATACACAGTACCAAATGACAACTTGTCTCCAGGATCTAAAACAGCCGAAAGCATTCTCGTCTGACCCAGAGACCTTTCGTGCTCCTGTCCTCCAAGACTGGAAGCATCACCAGGTAGCGGAAAGAATTGTGGTGTTCCGAAGAGATCTTAATTGACTCACTAAGTTATGGAGATTTTAGGCAACAATTTACCCTGTTCTTAAATTTTAAAAGTAGTTGCCATAGCAACTCCTAGACACAGCATATGGTATGTCTGGTACCTCCAAGATAACTGAACAGATTCTCGATGAATTTTCCTTACAATATGTTGTGAACTTTTGTACATTTTAACGTTTCAGTGGGCAATGTTATAAGGTTCTGGATTTCACTGTGCCATCTATATATTTAAAGGCTGGTTTTGAAACATTTATCATTTACAAAAACAAACAAGCAAGATTTTTAATGTATCCTCCTGTCCTTTAATGTATTTCTTTATTAAAAAAAAATTAAAATCTAGTAGAAAAAAAAAACAGATAATCAGGTAATCTTAAAAGGAGCAAGTGTAAACAAAACGTAAGTCATAAGGAAAATATCCTGCTCACTTACAGGGAAAAAAGGAAAAGTGAACCCAGATGTCATTTTTAGACTTATCAGACTTGTAAAGTTGCCAAGTAGGAGGGGTTTAAATTTGTATTGATGTTCCAACAGTTCATCTGGGATTATAAAATCAAAACCTTTAAGATCTCTTCATAAAACCTAGTCGCCTAGTGTTACAAGTCTATCCTAAAGAACTTTTTAATAGATATGAAATTTATATGCGATTTTCTGTTTAAGAATTGCATATGATAGAGAGAAATTTGAAATGATACTAATTCACTTACTGTGGAGTGGCATGCCCATAATGCCAGCGCCAGGAGTGAAGACACAGCAGGGACATGAGTTTGAGGCCAGCCTGAGCTACAGGGTGAAGCCCTGTCTCAAAGTCAAAAAGGAAAATCAAGAGTAATCTTATCCATAGTAAAAAATTATGCAAAATTAAAAGGTATATAAGCAAGATCCTATAATTGGGCTTGATATTCGATGCAACATTATTCTTTTAGAATTACTACTATTTCTTATGATATATTTTATTAGAAATTATGTTAGTTAAACGTTATAGCATTATGCATATGAATGCACTAAATATCTACACTATATATATATACATATCTACATATGTAATATATATTTGAAAATAGATTCTTGAACAATTTGGACAAAAAAATTTAAATGTTTATAATACTGTATTTGTAGTACACTTTTTGTGTGCAACCATCCAAAACATCATGGAAGATCACTACCCCAATACGCACCCTAAACTGATAATTCGTGCTTTTGTATGATGCTGGACTTCTAATAAAGGCAGAACACATTACTCAACTCTGACCAATAAATAAGGAAGGGATACAATGTCACTTCATGGGTATCATACATTATATAAGACTGCCTAAGAGAAAGATTACCCTGCAGGATTTGAAACTTCAAGCCACCACATGGCAGGGAACTGTGAGCATCCTCTAGAACCTGAAGAAAGATTTCAACCAAGAGCAGTAAAAAGCCAGGGCCATCAATCATGTGGCTGCAGAAAAGTAAGTTCTGCCATGACCTGAGTGAGCTAGGAGGTGGGTTTTCCCTAGATGAGCCTCAAATGAGAGCAGAGCCCCGCCCACAGGTACATCATGGTAAGTGCAGGGGGCAGGATGCAGCTATACTCCATGAAGATTCTAACCTACAGGAACTACAGAAGCGCATGCTGCTGCCTTAGCTGCTAAGTTTGTCTCTAGAGAGTACATGCTTTATAAATTTTCCTGTCTTGTTTGTACTTTTTAAATTTTTCTCAAATGTTATAATAGGACTTGCTTTGCTTTTAAAATCAAAAAAATGTTATTTTCAACAAATCATCTGGAAGCAAAAAAACTAAGTCTGTTTTTCAATTTTTTAACTGATTTTTAATGTAGCAAAAGAGTGTTTTTTAAAGTGTACAATGAAAATATAGCACAAAGATTACCCCAGATTTTTATTTTTTTAAATTATCTTAACAGAATATTTTATTTAAATTATGCTCACATAGACTGTTTCTGAAATTTTAAGCTTTCTAAATTTAATAATGCCTGCTGGGAGGGAAAAAAGAAATCATACTTTAAAATTTTTTCCTTCCAATTTTGACCATGACTTAAAATGGAAAAAGTTATGTTGATCGTGCCTGGATGTTCTCATTTTAGAGGCCATTATGCGCTTTAAATGCTCTGTTGGCATTTTAATTTCATTTTACAAAATAAATCTCAACTGACAACAGAATAAAGCAAATTCTAAGTCAACTAAACGAAAAAGTGTCACTGCAAACAGAAAGAACTTTGCAAACTGATGCGACATTTCATATGGCTCCTGAACCGAAATTTCCAAAGTTTCAACAGGAAAAAAACACTGTGTGTGTGTGTTGGAGGGAAGTATTGACAACTGAAACCTTCTCCACAGCTTACGGTCTACAGCACGCAACTATTCAACTGTCTGCATTAGCATAAACTTACTGTTGGAGGAAGTTCCCCGAAGCGCTTAAGACTATGACCAAAATAAATATTCCTCAATGACCTTGAACCACTTCGTGAGACGTCTCTGTGGCTTGGAGGTGAGGTACACCAACATTGGATTTGAACTTCAGTTTCTTTTCTTTTTTACAAACTCCCCAAATATTGTTTATTTTGATGCCTGGAATCTTATATTAGTTACTTTTCTCTTGCTGTGATAAAACACCATGACCAACTTAAGAAACATAGTATTAAGCCGGGCAATGGTGGCGCATGCCTTTAATCCCAGCACTTGGGAGGCAGAGGCAGGCAGATTTCTGAGTTCCAGGACAGCCTGCTCTACAGAGTGAGTTCCAGGACAGCCAGGGCTACACGGAGAAACCCTGTATTTTGGCTTATGGTACCAGGGGATATAAGAGTCCATCACAGCAGTCAGTTACGGAGCTTCAGTGAAAGGAGAGAAAGTTCACACCTTTAACAGTGTGAATGAAGCAGAAAGACTGAACTGGAAGCTAGGCAAGGCTACAAGCTCTCAATGCCCACTTCCAGTGATTATTTCCCTCAGCAAGACTGCACCCTCTACACCTCCTCACACAGCACCCCCAGTGAAGACCAAGTGTTCAAATGTCTGAGCCTATGAGGGACATTTCTAACGCAGATCACTACAACTAAACGACAACCCCCACCCCCACCCCCACCCCCACTCACGCATTACTTGTCCATCTGCCTCTGTTTTTGTGGTTAGTCACTAGAGAAGCTCAGTGGGGAGAGTAACCCATGGATCTACTCTGAGGATGGAGACACCCAGAAGGTGTCTTCATACAATAGTATTCTTCAGACAAATGCTGCCTTGGGTCACTTTCCAAGACATCATGAAAACTTTCCTCAATCTTAAACTACTCCTAAGATTCTTCCAGGAAAATATTCTCTTCCTAGCCTTTCTGTCCATCAACAACTATGAAGGAGATCGGTTTGAAGTCAGAGGTAGAACAGACAAAAGGCTACCAATATCTTCCACAAGTGCTTGTGCAAACAGTTCTGAGTGTTCACACACTCCCACAGGTAATCTCCGCTACTCCAGGACATACTCCTTTTCCCCCTTCTCCTCCTCCTCCTCCTTCTCCTCCTTCTCCTGCTCCTCCTCCTCCTACATTACTTCTTATGCTACTATGGATGCTCTTCTATGTATCTTTCGAAAGTAACATAGTCTCATAATATTGAATTTACTGTGCTCACTTTGATCTTTATGTGAGCAAAACTGCTTCTTGGAAGGGTATGGTGGACTGACTGGGAATGGCCCCATAGGCTCATATATTTGAGAACTAGGACCCCCATTGGTGGAATTGTTTGGGAAGGATCTGGAGGCATGGCCTTGTTGGGAGAGGCATGCCACTGGGAATAAAAGTGGAGGCTTCAAAAGCCTACTTCATTCCCAGTCAGCTCTCTCCCTGCCTTATGCTTGTGGATAAAGATGTGAGCCATCATCAGCTTCTGTACCAGAGCCATCCAGGTCTGCCTGCCTGCTGCCATGCTTCCTGCCATCTGAGACTCCAACTCTCTGAAATTGTAATCCCCGGCAAACTGCCTTGGTCATGGTGTCTCTTCACAGCAATAAAAAAAAGTAAGTCAAAGTTCATCAAAGAATGACAACAAAAAGTACCACTGTGCTCTGTTCTTGTGGTATAAAGAACTGTGCCAAAAGAACTCAGATTCGAAGATTGCATTACTGAAAGATTCTTTGGCAAATTCGAAAGGAAAAAAATAAATTTAAAACCAGCTTTCTACAAGATACCTCAGATCTCAGCTTGAAACAGATGACCTCTGTCCTACTGTTCTTTTCTCTGCTGTTCCTAAATTTCCTTCTGCCCTTTCTTGACGCCTGACCCATTTCCCCTCCTTTGTAGCCAGTTAATAATTCTCAGAGTTCAATTGCTTCTGAAAGTAAGCTTACCTCGGGCCAGGAAAAACCTTCAGGGTTGATTATAATTCCTGGCACCATTCTAAGTGAGAAGCCATTGTCATAGACATCTCAAATTCTAGATAAGATACAACTTTGCAGAGAAATTTGGTGTGACTTTAGAAAAATAAACTGTAGAACTCCAATACACATATAAATTCATTCAAGAACATTAAATGTAAAAATAGTAAAATAGGAAGGCTGTGAAGGTAACTTCAGGACCCTAATTCTATATGTAATGATGACTCTAGAGAAGCAATAGCTAGTAGGAGGTATTTTGGAAGCACACTAAAAAGAATGTATAAAAACACATTTGACTCCAGCTTCTAATTGGGGTGGGGCAGAGAGCTGGCTCAGTGGGTAAAAGCACCTGCCACCAGACTTGATGACCTGAATTCCACCCACAGGACCCACGTGACGGGAGGAGATTACTGCAGTTAGCCTCCGACCTCCACACAGGGGCTGTGGCACTTACCTACCACACACAAGCTAATAAATAACTGTAAAACTTTAACTATCTGACTAAATGCAGCATTTTTTTAAAGTCTAAAAAAAAAAAGACAGAGAAGACGATGGAATCAAAATTACAAGAACGAGAGTGAAAATATGAAGCAGTGACGAGCATGGTAGGTGACACTCCACACAGTCACTTTGACCAGATGGCTAGATGGACTAATTTAAAAACAGAAATTGTCAGAGTAGAAAAAACAAAAAACAAAACAAAACAAACACAACAAAAACTCCTCTTTAAATATAAAGGAAGACACTGGTTAGCTGACTTCAAAATAAGGAAAAAGGTGAGGGGTGGGGAAGAATGTTATCTAGTATTGGAGTCAGTTTCCTAGGACAGAACAATGTCATGTATTTCATGGTATCCTAGTAAGCAATGTGAAGCAGAACTAATAAAACTGCAGAAGAAATGGGTTACCCCACACTTATGGTTGGAGATGTCAACATATCTGTCCCAGAAATGGACAGACCCAGTGTGCATAATAGAGTCAGTAAAGACATACCTGAAGGCAACACGGCAGTCACCTGGATTTAATTGTCAATTACAAGTCATAACATTCAAGGTCACCTTTTCACAAATTTTTAAAAAGAAGGATAAGAAATTAAATAAGGGTTGGGAAGTGGGAGGGGGGCAGACCTGGAGGGGGATGAAGTCTGGACTGCAAAAAAGGATTAAAGAATAAAAATAAATATTTTTTTAAAAAAGAAAGTAAATCTGTCCTCAGGCCACAAAGTAACAACTGGAAAACAATTGGGAAGCCCCAGATCGTGTAAGAATTGAATAATAAACTTTTAAAGTAGTAGGTCATAGGTTTTTAAAGCTAGGATTTTGAATTACATGAAAGTGAAAATATACATAAATAAATATTTTTAATTGTGCGATATAGTGTAAACCATGCTTAAAAGGAATTCACAGCACTGAATACATACATTAGAAAGATACAAAAAAAAATTCTAAGAATCAATGATCTAAAACTTCACCCTAGAAAATTATAAAGACTATTAAATCCAAAGTAAGCAAAAGCAAACTCATTAATAAGAGTTAATAAAATACTTAAAGCAAAATATCAATAAAATTAAAAACAGAAAATGAACCTAGCCAAAGGCAGGTATTTTTTTAAATCCTTTCAGCAAGCCTCTAGCCAGGCTGAGAGGGAGAGAGAGAGAGAGAGAGAGAGAGAGAGAGAGAGAGAGAGAGAGAAAGAAAGACCACTGTCCTTGTTATTGATTGTCATGATAATTGACACAGAAAAATGAAATCAACAAAATGCTAAGAACTGATCAGAGCAGTTACAAGATACAAAGGTATGCCAAGTAAGTAATTCCCCTATATTTCAACAAAGAACAAAGAAAATGTGAAATTAAAATGCAATACCGCCTATAATAGATTTACAAATTAAATGTATAGGTATAATCCTAACAAAATAAATACAAGGTATGGCAGACAATTACAAAGCTCTGGTGAAAACTGCCAAGGTTCTAACTAAATGAAGCACTATCCCATGTTCATGATTGGAAGACTCAAAATGTCAGTTCTTCCCAAGTTTGACATATAAATCCAAGATGGTCCCAGTCAAAATCCCAGTGATGTATTTTATGGATATACATATAATATTTGTAAAAATGACATGGAGAGTGTTAGCATCAGGTACATCCATGGACAGCTAGAAGTGTCTTTACAGCCAACTCCTGGACTCAGTGACAGATCTCTAAGCAACAACACCGCTCCTGTGTCTGTGCCCATGGCACCCAGTCACAAGTCCCTTTGCGCATGTGTCACATGCATGATGGCTGGGATGAAAGATTTGTCCCCTCTTCTTCTTCTTCTTCTTCTTCTTCTTCTTCTTCTTCTTCTTCTTCTTCTTCTTCTTCTTCTTCTTCTTCTTCTTCTTCTTCTTCTTCTT
>NC_034596.1:48344515-48374820 GCF_900095145.1 Mus pahari
CTTCTTCTTCTTCTTCTTCTTCTTCTTCTTCTTCTCCTTCTTCTTCTTCTTCTTCTATTTCTTCTTCTTCTCCTCCTCCTTCTCCTCCTTCTCCTCCTTCTCCTCCTTCTCTTTCTCCTTCTTCTTTCTCCTTCTTCTTTCTCCTTCTTCTTCTTTCTCCTCCTCCTCCCTTCTTCCTTCTCCTCTTCCTCCTCCTGCTTCTCCTCTTTCTCCTTCTCCTAGGCTGCCTCTGCCAATAAAAACTGCAGCTTGGTGTGATTTGTTTGAGTTTGCACTACCTAGTCTAACAAAAAGATAACCCAGAATTGCCAACACAGTAGTAAAGGGGAGTAATGCTAAGAGAATTGACAGCTATGAAATCAGGTGTTACTAAAAGGCAATGGTAACCCTGCGGTTTTGAATAACTGAAGGCACAGGCAAATAAAGAAGAGGAACAGCATACGCAGAAACATACACAGAACAGCATACAGGGAAAGCTCCAAGATACACATACTTAAATATAGGCAACCAAGGCAATCTATTTAAGAAAAGATCATACTCTCAAAAGTTTTGCTGAAACGGCTGTCAATCTACATGTAAAAATAAACATACACTTTACATTGTCCATTAAAATGAACTCAAAATGACTTGTAGACCTAAATATAAGCCTACAAAACTCCAAGAAGATGATGCTGGAGAAAATCTACATGGCTTTGGGTATGGTGGTGACATATGACCGTTAAGTACAATAACAAAGGCATGAGTGAAGGAATCATGTGCTAATTGGTTAAAATTTAAAGCTCCCCAGTGGAGTGTTCCAGGAGAACACCTGCTAAGGTGAACCATGGACTACAGGAAATAACGCTGTTCCTTTGAATACTAACGTGATGAATCCTTTCTATTTGTAACTAGTACCGCAGGAAAGTAACTAGTACTTCAGAGACTTCATTCTTAGACTTCTGTCTTTTAGTAGGGTGGTCTCGGATGCTGAGTCTGTTTTGTTCAAGCGGAAGGATAACCATCAAGGAGTGAGGAGCTCCAGAGGGAAAAATCACATCCACCCACTTACCTTACTGCGCACTTTATTTTGGCCGTTATTCCCGGAAACTCTTGCAGAGGAAAATGAAGTTGCAAATAATATAATTCAAACAGTAGATTGCTCAACTTGTCCTCATTATGATAAGCACCTGATTCAGGACGGTGAGCAGCTCAACCACAGTCATCAAATTACTATTGACTCTTCAAGCCTAACTCCCAAAACCTTCATCTCAGTGTATCTACCAATGTGAAACGACATAGTAATTTTACCCAGCCTCTAACCAACTCCTCCCCCCAATTGAAAGCCCTGTTTTACAGCAGAACCTCAAAACTTCATAAATATCTTCCTGCCACCTCTTTCCACACTTGAAGATACGATTAAACCCATGTCAAAGTTATGATCACTGGGGCTAGAAAGATGACTGAGCAGTTAAGAACTCTGGCTGCTCGTCTAGAGGATCCGAGTTCTATTTCCAACAACCACATGTTGGCTCACAGCCATTTCTAATTCCAGTTCCGAGGAAGTTGGTGTCCTTTTCTGGCCTCCACAAATGCAACAGATTGTGGCATTTCCTAGACAAGTGTCGCACGAAATGGAAAATCTTATATCAAACAAGTGAGCTCTTTCCATTCTTTCCCTCTCTCTCTTTTCCTTGCCTCAAGAGAATGTTTATCTGCCCCATAAATGCAGTAACTGTGAACCAGAGTTCAGACTGCAAGGGAAGGCAGGACGTGTCATGACCACTCAGAGAAACTTCTGGCTAAGAACATAATGAAGTCATGCGTCACTTCCAGATCTTAGAGCTGACAGAAACTGGCTTCTTTCTAAAAATGTCCTCAATGGGAGGAGCTGCCCGAAATAGCCGAAGCTCTTAACGTTCCCAAAGATTTTTACCAAAGTACTTTACAAAATCCCCTGAATAAATACAGAATGATGGTTGACCCTTCCACTGAAAAGGAAAGAAGTCACTTAACCACCCCAAGCAATGTAATCTCAAAGTCAGGAACATCCAGACCCCTGAAAGAGTCCAGTCACTATATTAAGAGTCAGCAATTCACAGTCATCTATGGGATGGAACACAGGGCCCCTAATGAAGGAGCTAGAGAAAGTACCCAAGGAGCTGAAGGGGTAGGCAACCCTATAGAAGGAACAACAATATGAACTATCCAATACCCCCAAGAGCTGTGTCTCTAGTTGCATATGTAGCAGAGGATGACCTAGTCGGCCATCATTGGGAGGAGAAGCTCTTGGTCTTGCAAAGATTATATGCCCCAGTACAGGGAATGCCAGGACCAGGAAGTGGGAGTGGATGGGTTGGGGAGCAGGGTGGGGGGAGGTATGAGGACTTTCGGGATAGCATTTGAAATGTAAATGAAAAAATATCTAATAAAAACAAGTCAGTAATCTGAACAAGACATACTAACTGGATCAAAAATGGTAGCAAGAATATAGAATAGCTGTACTTAAATAGACGATAAATGATACACACAAGAATAAAAAGAAGTTTTAAGATCAAACCCAGGCTGCTGGCAGACTAGGCAAGTGTTCTACAGCCAAGTTACACCTTATGGCAAGAAGCCATTTTTTAAGACTTAGGTCAATTCCTTCAAAGTGCATATCAGTGGTTTACTATATAAACCTGGCTGTTGAAATTAGGCTGTTCCCTGACCTAACTTACTCTATATTTTGTTTAAAACAACAACAAAAACAAAAACAAAACAGTAATTTTTGAGACCGTGCCTTGCCCTGAAAGACTCAATTTTACAAGTAACTTTTGACTCTGTTTTAAGGATGACTATGCTCTGGGACGGACATATGAAGAGCACCATTCACCCACCCTCACCCACGCAGCCCACTCATGTGTGGATGCTCAGCTCGCTTTCTCCTTCTCTGTAGTCCTGGGCCTCAACCCATGGGATGCTGCCACTCATGGTTATGGTGGGTCTTATCTTAGTTACTCCTCGGGCTGGAGAGATGGCTCAGCCCTTAGAAGCAAAGCTCACAACCAAAAAGATACACTACTCCTGTCTAAAAGGCCCCTCACGGTCTCCTGTGTGATTCTAGAATTCTCCCAAGGAGACCATCTGTCTTAAACATAACAAGAATCTTATCTAGTGTGGTAAAACATGGCTTTAAAAGTTGTCAAAATAAAAACTACTGTTAATAAATATTCTAAAATTCTGCCATTGTGGTGACATCCTTTCAAATGTCCCTTTTTCCAGTAGATTTTTTTTCCTAAGTATCATCTCTCTTAAACAAAATCTGCACTCTTACAAATGCCTATACAACCTGATTTCTGCTTCTCCAGATTTACAGGCTCCACACTCAAGAAGTGGACATTTCCCTGTTGGAGAGGCGAAGAGTGAATCTCCCTTGCACTTTTCATTTAACTCCTACTTCCCTTGTAAGGACAAGACCCCTCTTCTTTCCCCCCAAAGTATATTAGAATGCCACCCCTTACCTGGCACCCCATAGCCCCCTGTCCTTACCTGGCACCCCATAACCCCCTATCCTTACCTGGCACCCCATAGCACCCTATAATTCCCTTTGTAGCATTTAAAATTTGTGTAACATGTTTACTCTAAAATTATTCATCTCATATTTATATTGTCTCTAACCCTACAAGCTCTATGAAAGAGTTACAAAGGCTCTCTTGTTTATTACTGTATTCCCAGCTCAGAGCACCCCCTCAGATATTTGTTAAATCAACAAGTGAATATTTAGTGAGTTCATGATAATGCCTAATTTACTTGAAAGCCCATTGCCTGAAGACTGCAGCAACAGAAAACAAAGCAGCCAAGAGACACATTATCTTGGTTAGGGTTTCTCTTGCTGTGATACAAAACCATGCCCAGAAGCAACTTAGGATGAAAGGGTTTATTCCATCTTTCAGAGCTCAGACCACACTCCATCACTAAAGGAAGTCCAGGCAGGGACTCAGACCAGGAACATAGAGGTGGAAATGAAGCAACTGGCCATCAAGGAGTAGCATTTACTGGCTTACCTCTACCCTCATGGCTTACTTACCCTGCTTTTTAACAGCACCCAGGACCAGTGAGCTGGGCCCTCCTACAGCAATTATCAATTAAGAAAATACACAAGGTTTCCCGTGGGTCATCTGGTGGTCTACTTTCTCAATTGACTTTCTCTCTTCCAGTATGACCCTACTTTGTGTCAAATTGCCATAAAAACTAACCTACCCGTACATCGTCCAAACAGAATTGTTAATGCACAGCAGTAATGTGAAAGGCAAAACAAATGAAGGAACTTAGGTCTGCTATGTCTGGGTAAAGGACAGGACCATTAAAAGGTATATATATATATATATATATATATATATATATATATATATATATATGTGTGTGTGTGTGTGTGTGTGTGTGTGTGTGTGTGTGTGTGTGTGTCTCAGTTATCATATATCATATAAATGTTATCAGTTTCATTCAGGTTAGATTGCAAACATGCAATTGGGAATGTAGGGGTACAGTTGGGCAAAGAGGATGAGATTAGAGATCAAGTTATTTGGGGGTCATTTTAATGCCAAAATCTGTTTCAAATAATTGTTTGTGGTCTCAGTGTAATTTGGTCTTTGCTGCTGGCTGCCTCTCACATGCTAAACATTCTATGAGACTATACATCTTTTTCCTTAGCAAGAGAGCCACGAGGCTGTACAGAATAGGGACTCAGTGTGAGTCTGGGAAACACCACCGCAGGCTGCACAAAAGGGATGTACACATGCACCCCAGTGCTAGTAACAACAGCCACATTAGAAAAATTAACGTTGCATAACACGACTTTACACCACCAATGGAACAAACAGACTGTTCTAAATCACTCTGTTGGCTAAGTATAATAATAATAAAAAAAAAAAATCTGTGGGTTTTGAAAACATTTGAGCCGGGCATGGTGGCACACGCCTTTAATCCCAGCACTTGGGAGGCAGAGGCAGGCGTATTTCTGAGTTCGAGGCCAGCCTGGCCTACAGACTGAGTGAGTTCCAGGACAGTCAGGACTACACAGAGAAACCCTGTCTCAAAAAAAATAAAATAAAAACCACTTGAAAGCTTCTGAGACACCGTCTGATATTGAAAGTCCACAGAGGCTTACACTCTCAAAGTGTCCACTCAAATACATATGCTTTCTTCTTCTTCTTCTTCTTCTTCTTCTTCTTCTTCTTCTTCTTCTTCTTCTTCTTCTTCTTCTACTTTTTCTACTTTAATAAGCAAAAAAATTTTTGCTTGTTTTATCGAGTCACCAAAATCAAGTCTGAAACTCAAGTTTTTCTTCCTCCAGTTTTTGGTACTTTATTATTTTATTTATATGCACATGTATGCAGGTAGGAGTTCAGGGGCATTAGGGTCCCTGGAGGTGCAGTCACAGGAGGTCACCAGCAACCTGATGTGAGTGCTGGGAATCAAATTCAACCCCCTTCAAGAGCATAAGAACCCCTAACCACTGAGCCGTCTCTCTAGTCTCCTTCTCCAGGAGGCCTAAGCACCAGGGCAACAGCTGACTTCTGTTGCTAGCACGCCTTGCACAATGAGCTTCTGGTTAGAGTTTATTTTGAGTGAAGCCTGTCAACACTAGCGCCCTTTCTAATGCCCCTGCTCATCACCATCATCCCAGTACTGGAAAATAGGTTAACATGGGGCATACCTTTAATCCAAAATGCCTACCCACCCTTAGCGGCAATCCGGGGTTAAACCACTGCACTCATTCTGGTTTGCTTTTAGGGACTGTGTTACATTGTGAAGCCCAGTGATCAGTGTGATGAAAGATAATTATGTGCCTGTACTTACACAAATCATGAAACTATTCATGTGGTAGGTTGTTACAGAATACCACCCATTTGTTAGTTACAATAAACTTACTTTCCAAAGAGTTATAGAAAATATACATGAAATTACTTCATTTTGGGGTTTTCCTCCACAATATAAATCACTTATTTCTGTAAAAGATGTCACTGTCTCTCCGGCAGGTTACCCCAGGAGGCCTAGCAACTGTAATTACTACATTTAAATATTCCACATATCTGTCAAGACTTTAAAGGATTCTGTGGTGTCAGTTTAAATATAAATATATATAATTCTACTTAATCATCACTTAAGGCAGTTCTGAAAACTATATTACTTACAGCTTCAGACTTCAGTGTTATAATGTATATGTTGCATGGTTTGCTATATTGCTAGTCTCTCTATTGATTTATTGGTTAAGAAAATGTCCACTCTGATCTGCCAGGTGTAAATGTTCTCTTTATACAGAAAATACATACTTTCTCACTGAGGTAAACTTGTCAAGATCATTTCATCTAATCGTCAAGGAGAAAAGAACACCAGAAAAATCACTTTGAGCTTTACATGGAGTCAAAGTAGGGTTGGAAATTTCATATAAACACAGTATTTCAAGCAAATGCTAGCAAAACATATAACAAGCTTTTCATTTGTCTGCTCTGCTTCTAAGGAAAACCCTTTATATTTACCAGTGACCAAGCTAGTGGTCAATAGCTTTCATTCTTTTTTTTTTTTCTGCCTTTTAATGTAAGTGTAGATTCTGTGCATTTTGTAATTTCACCCAATAAACAGCTTCAATGGTCCTGCAATGAAAATGAAGCATTTTGATGGTATAGTAAGTACAGCTACATAATTTTGCACTGGGATGGGTCATAAAGTTGCTATATTTACCTTTAAGGTAGACTTGTTCGTATTTCTGTATTTATTTATCCTGCTTGAATAGCCTTTACAGTGAAGATAAAGGTGTAATTATTTTTATAACAATGAAAGATTCAGGGTGCCAGTACCTAATACCCCAGTGCCCGACAACGACAACTAGCACCAGTGAATAGCACTTCAAGGCTTTTAATCTCCATGACAACCTACCTCACATTCTTTAATAAAATACCATTTTACATGCATACAAACATATTCTTTATGCCCAGTCTACTTATTAGTAAATATCACCTGTATTGAACATCAAAAAATGCACTTTTCTTTTAAATGCCTCTGAGTTCTTCCTAGAAAACTAATTAGATGAGCTAGGAACTTGATTTATATCTTTACATTGACAGTACGCCTACACAATGAGCCGCCAACAGACTCTCTGAAATGGATACTGAAACTGATGCCTTCTCCAATCTGAAATGCTGGAGAGATGCTACCCCCAAGCTCTCAGGTATTACCTTGAAAATGCTCTCTTGCAGGAAGTAGGTAATTTCCCTTCAGACCGAGTCATTGCTGGTCTCCCCCCCAAGGGTGTGTGGAGGATACTGCTATATTCTGTGGATTTTTCTTTGTCTCAAAGATTAACAAGTCAAGTTGTTCTAGTAAGCCTTGCAGGTGAGCTGATTGCTCCATCTCTTCCTCTCTCCCCGGAGAGAAGTAGGAAAGAAGCCTACAGCGCTTAGATAGAAGTTGTGATGGTTAGTATTGATTGTCCTCTTGACAAGATGGGAAATCGCCAGAGAGGCAAACCTCTGGGCATGCCTGTAAGAGATTATTGGTAAACTGAGAGGGCCAGACACACCCTAAATGTGGGTGATACCATTCCATATGCTAAGGCCCCACATTGGATGAAAAATGGAAAAGAGCTGAACACAACATCCATCTCCCTCTGCTTCCTGACTGCAGGTGCAATGTGGCAGACTACTTCACGCTCCTGCTTCCATGAGTTTGAATATATGAGTCAAAACAGTCCTTTTGCTCTTACATGGCTTTTGGTAGAGTATTTTCTCACAGCAACAAGAAAAGTAACTAATACTGTGTTATCCCTACCCACTTACAGATACCTGTGCAAGGAATGGGGAGAGGAGAAGAGAAAAAAGGATGGGAGGGGAGGGGAGGGAAGGGGGGAGGAAAGGGGATGGGACAGGAGAAAAGGGGAATGGAGGGAAGAGGAGGGGAGGGGAGAGGAAGGAAGGGGAGAAGAGAGGAAGGGAGTGAACGACTGAAAGTATCTACAGCTTCAGCCAGATTTGAAAATCTTCGTTTATCTGTTTTTTCTTTTCTATGCTTCATGATCCAAGACATCTGTCCAATAAAACTGGCTTACTGCATAGAACGTCACCATCTTTTGGAGAAACTGTCCATCTAGGCTAGCTCCAGTGCAAATCAGAACAGGGGAAAAGATACTGCAAATCCGAGAGCCTCCATCAAAAACATACAAATAACTATGGTTTTCTGGAACCAAAAACATGACCCTCAAAAAAGAGTCAACAGTTTTGAGTCATATCACAAACCCAGGAAAATGTAAGGTTTCTTATTAAACAACACAAATTTTAAAGTACTTTGTAGAGACTGTAGAAGGAAGAGCACAGAAGTGAATAAAACTGTCCCTGCAGACAAAAATGGAGCAGAAGTCGGGCAGTGGTGGTGCACACCTTTATTCCCAGCACTTGGGAGGCAGAGGCAGATGGATTTCTGAGTTTGAGGCCAGCCTGGTCTACAGAGTAAGTTCCAGGACAGCCAGGGCTACACAGAGAAACCCTGTCTCAGGGAGAAAAAAAAAAATAGAGCAGAGACTGAAGGAAAGGCCCAACTTGAGATCCATCTCATGGGTGGGCACCAAACCATGACACTATTACTATTACTATTACTATTACTATTACTATTACTATTACTATTACTATTACTATTACTATTACTATTACTATTACTATTACTATTACTATTACTATTACTATTACTATTACTATTACTATTACTATTACTATTACTATTACTGATGCTATGTTGTCCTTGCAGACAAGAGTCTAGCATGGCTGTCCTCTGAGAGGCCCTAGCAGCAGCTGACTGAGACATATGCAGATACTTATAGCTAACCATTGGACTGAAGTTGGAGACCCCAATGGAAGAGTTATGGGAAGGATTGAAGGAACTTAAGGGAATGGCAACCCCATAGAAAAACCAACAGTGTCAACTAACCTGGACCCATGGGGGATCCCAGAGTCTAAGCCACCAACCAAAGAGCATACACTGGCTGGTCTGAGGCCCCAGCACATACATAGCAGAGGACTGCCTTGTCTGGCCTCTGTAGGAGATGCTGTGCCTGAATCTGTAGAGGATGACCCAGGGAAGGGGGATGCTGGGGAGGGGTTGATGGAACACTCTCTCAGAGCCAAACAGGGAGGAGGAGGTAGTGAAGAACTCTGAAAAGGGAACCAGAAGTGGGGTGGAGGGACAATATTTGGGATGTAAATAAATTAAATAAATAAATAAATAAAATGTTGACTAGATAGACCCTTTAAATCTTATGCTCTAGTCTGGAAGAAACCGTATGAATGCCACCAGTGTCACTTACTAAACATTCTCTGTATATCAAGCACCCTGTTAAAGCATCATATATAAATAAACTTAAAGATCCAAAAAAAAAAAGTCCCTTCAAAGTCAACACTAAGTGACAATAGCAGTTTATTGTACATATGAACAATAAACTTTACAAATATTTACAAATGTTCTATACTGTCACCTGTAATTGTTCATGGCCTCTAAACTACAGAGGACTTCAAAAACTTGATCTTCTATCACTTGATAGGCTGAGGCAGAAGTGGCCAGAGATAACATTTGTTGAGACTCTATCTCAGCAGATAAGTGTGGTATGATGACATTAGGGAGGTTATCATTAACTGTGAAACATCATTCCAGCCTTTGAATTGCCTGTTTTGTTGTTGTTGTTGTTGTTAAATAGACATTCCCGTTAAACTATCACCCAGAGAGAATAAAGATATAAATTGCAAGCCCTGTTAAGAAAACTAAAATTGATTTTTCTTCTTCTAGTATGCAAACTTGTAGGGAAAGGTTGAGGGTTTTTTGGTTTGCTGTGCCTGTCATCAGCCAATTTTAGTGTAAGAACAAACAATGTGCTTTTGAATCCTTATGGCAAAGAGCTCACTTCTCCACATATCATATGACAGTTAGTTCAAGGAAAACACAGTAAAAGTTTCCCTCAGCAAACATTTCCTAGGTATTTACAATGTTCAAGACACTGGGCAAGGCATAGACCCTGATGCCAGGATAAATAAGAGACTACCTAGATCTTCCCAAAACTAATAATCTATATACGAATGCCATGTTTAAATTGACAACAAATTAAGGGAGTCCTATGGGTGAAAAAGAAGAAAAAGTTACAAATTCCCGAGGACAAAATGTTTCATTCTTCTCAGAAGATCTTAAAAGTCGTCTTAAGCACCAACAGTTGTTCATGATATTGAAAGATGGTTGTCGTTCAGAAGCAAGACCTTCAGGGAAAATGATATCATAGCAAGTCCTGTATCATAGCAACAGACAGTAAGCAAGTGTTGAGTTGGTAGAAGAGACTGACAAAGTAAGCAAGAGTCACATCAGTACCAAGCTTGGGAATTATAGCTGGTACTGTGCACGATAAGGAATTGGTACAGACTTTTTAAACAGGTACATAAAGTCAGAGTGAAACAGATTATATAAAAAACCAGTGACAGGGCTAGCTACAGGACAAGATGTAGCTACTAGTGTCTTCCACCTGAGGATTTAGGATTTGCCACCTGAGGATTTAGATTTAATATGGTTTACAAGATTAGGATTCTAGTTGTTGTGCCCAGAGATCGAGTTACCATTGTTTCTGAACAAAATTTGTGTGATATTTTCCTTCACACGGCGGTTCCAGAGAGAAAGGTATGGTGGCGAGGTGTGGGTTTGCCAGATGTGCACCACAAAGGCCGTGGGGGTTTCGAAGCATGGGTCTGACTTGGTAGTGACCTGCCCTGGGAATTTAGCGAGCTGGGTGGAGAGATTTTGGAGCTCTGAGTCAGAGTCTCCACGAGATGAAAAACCTGGCTGGCAAGAGGAGCTGGGTAAAATGCAGAAACTGCCTTTCTTTTTAACATTCCAGCAACAGGTGGCGAACCAAACTGTTGGGCAAGAATCCACTAGAAATTTAAGATTATTAGCCTGAGAGTTAGAGTTTTTTTTTTGTTTTTTTTTTTTTTAAGTGAGCTTGGGTAGCACTGAGACAAGTCACTCAAGCACGGAAACTTTAAAACAAAGAAGCTGCTCTCAGGCTCTGAAATCTCCTGCTGTGGGGAATATTCACAGGCTTCTCTGAGTCAGAGAGCTACAGAATGGAAGCTGCCTGCTACTTGGGGCAACCGCACTCTGAATTCATAAAATTGGGGTTTGCTTTTAGAATAGATTTATTTACAGATTTTTGTCCGAATCACATGGGGAATTTCACCTGCGGTTCAGAACAAGGACAGGAAAAATTAGTCAGAGTCCAAGTAGAGAGAACGGTGCTACGATCAGGAATTCATTTTTGATGTCTGTGGCTCCAGGTAGAGAGCACAACAGATAGATGGTATAACAGGATGGCTGCTCTAGGCAGAGAGCTTAACCATTAAAAACTACCTGCTTCCTAGGCAGATATTAGTGAAAGCTTGAATTGTTTTAAAGATGGTATAAAGATATATTGCTCTAATATGCCACAGGATATTCAAATTCTGTCTAACGTAGACTATACTGGAATTTGGGTTATTATCTTGCATGGCAAAATAGAAAAGGCCTAAGAATAGGCACATACAGTATTTTAGTTTATTTCATTTATTTTTGGATTGTATTAATTTTCAAAATGGGTGTGATGTTGAGTTTTATGGTTATATTATTCCTCCGGAAGAGAGGTCAGTATAAAGGTTTTTCTGGTTACTGGCTCAAGGATATGCTGATTTGGGATAAAGGTTTTGTCTATGTTTTTAGAAAAGGTGATTAGTGTCTGTGTACCTTCCAGAGTAATATGGATCAGAATTGATAGAGGGAGACCACCAGAGAACTAGATTCCAGAGAATCAGACAAAAAAGTTATCTTGGTGATACTAAAATTTTGTTTTGAGATTTGTATATTACTGAATATACAGCCTTGGTGAATCTCATCATCAGACACGCTGAACTGACCTGCTTGAGCTCCTGATGTTAGACTTTCAGCCAGATCCCATCAGGACACAGACATCAGAGACCAATACAATTATTGGTGTAGCCTTCTTAAGGCCAACCAGCTCCCCCATTTTCCCTACTCTCCCCGCACCTTCATAAATATCTCAATGCCTATATTCAGCTTGAAGAAGTTATGAAGAGTTGTTGTCCCAGTTCCCTGGGCTTTGGGACTGGAGGTTTCTAAGGTTTCCTTTCTAGGGAATTTAGAAATGGCCATAATTGGAACAGGGAGAAAATAGCTAGAATTGATTGTATAGTCATAATCTCATTTGGTAGAAACCTTTATAATTGTTACTAAGGTGAAGTCATAATTTCCTATTTTGGCACAGAGTTTATTTTGATACAGTATCAAGGTTTCATTGGTATAAATTTCTTCTATTGATAGAAAATTTTTGTAAGTACAAGGTTTGGACACAGTCCTTCTATAAATGCCATTATAAAATCATCTGAGATGTTTAAACCTGTGAGTTAAGGGCCAAATAGCAATTTCATGGCTCTGAGTTTATTATTAGGGTATTTTCAGATATTTTAATTAGAAATAGCCGAGGGTGATTAACAGACAACAGTCCAGATTACTTTACATGGATAGTTGGTTTTCAAAAGCATCAGAAATCCACAGAATGTGACATTAAATGTTATTTATTCACTTGTTGTTGAGACAAATTTGCTCCTAACAACTTCCCATTCGTGGATTCAAAGAAGCAACCGAGCATCTGTATCTCTAGGTGAGGTGATACATTGTTGCTAGGTAGCCACTGAGCAGAAACTGCCTATCTCTCTTGCAGACCAGTACCATCCTGGAGTGGACACAGGTTGCAGGTTAGGACAGCTCAGTTCTGCTGAGACAGAATAGGCTAGTCCTTAATAATTCCAGTTTTTCACAGGTCTGTCAGATGATCCTGGGCCAGAAGACTGAAAACTAATGTTCCAACTTCCTGACTTACTGGGGCAGTATAAGTAGGCAGCTGTGTCTACAACTTGCCTCAGTTCTGGTAGCTGTGTTAGGCTTACTATATCTTCAGATAATGTTGGTCATTCCTGGATTTCTGATGAGGTTGAAAGACTACTTATAATCTCATAGCCAACCCAGGCTATTTATATTAAGAAAACAGATTTGAGAGGACGGTTTTCAGATGGCATACAATCTAATTTTATTTTATTTTATTTTATTTTATTTTATTTTATTTTATTTTAATCTATCTATCTATTTGTTTATTTATTTATTTATTTATTTATTTGGTTTTTTTCGTGTAGCCCTGGCTGTCCTGGAACTCGCTTTGTAGACCAGGTTGGCCTCAAATTCAGAAATCCACCTGCCTCTGCCTCCCAAGTGGAGCATACAATCTAAAGCCAGGACATAAGTCACGTGTAAAATCATAATTCTTTTAAGTTAGGCTAGATGACAGTGTTCTATTTTATTGACAAAACTGATGGACTGGGTGTTATGTCTATCTTGTACTTTATACATTACAAAATAGTAATACTTGTGCTCCATTTACATTTGAGAGAAAAGTTTTGTTTTTTATTAGAACAGAAAGGAGGATGTGTTGTGGATGGTCCTGGTGCTGCCTGTATTTTGATGTTAATTCTGTTTTCCCAGGAGGGATTGTTTGGAAGAGGAACGAGTCACATACTCAGGTGACTTCTTGTGAACCTTCTGCGCCCCCACCCCACCCCACCCCCATGAATAAAGAGACCAATCACTGGTCAAGTAGGTGGGACTTTCAGGTTGGACGGAGGAAAAGAGGAAGCAGAAGAGAGTTAGGGGCTTTTGGGCAGGGATAGGGAAAGGACAAGATGTAGCTGCTAAAGTCTCCCGGTTTCTATGGCGGATCCACCAGAATTCACTACCAGAGGATTGAGATTTAATATGACTCACAAGATTAGGATTCTAGTTGTTGCACCCAGAAATTGAGTTACCACTGTTTCTGGAGGAAAAAAAAAAAAAAAGCCTGAGAAACTTTGAACTTTGCCTATAAAGAACCAAATAGCAAATTTGTTGGCTTTGTTAGGCCACAGAGTCTCTGCAACTGTCCAGTTATGCTACTAAAGCATGAGGCAACCATAGGCAATATGTAGATGAGTAGACATGGTGGTGTTTCAATAAATCTTTATTAACAAAAAAGCAGACAGCAGCTGGATTTAACGCACAAGCCACATTGTTTGCCAATCCACGGATTCAGTTATTTACTCAAAGTCAACAACATAATCCTGAAAGCTATTGCTGTACTTTATTTAGATGAGTGATAAAAAGAGCTTGTACAAGAGCAGCTGATGAGATGTGTGGAGATGTCTACAGAATCAGCTTGGTAGTATTGGTGACAAGCTGAGTAACTAGAGATAACATGTTACCACCAAGAAAAATGGAAAAGATATAGACCCTAAAGTCAGTGATTCAAAGACCTGATCAACTAAACAGAATTCTCAAAAGATGAAATACCAATGACTGAGAAACACTTAAAGAAATGATCAACGTTTGCAACCAGGAAAATGCAAATCAAAACTACTTTGAGATTCCATCTTACACCAATCAGAATGACCAAGATGAATGAAACATATAACATCTCATTCTGACAAAGATGTAGAGTAAGGGGGACACTCCTCCACTGCTGGTGAGGATGAAATCTTGTGTAGTCACAATGAAAATCAGTGTGGTGGTTCTTCAGGAAGATGGGATACACTACTCCAGAGTATATACCTAAAGAATACTTCATCCTACCATAGAGATCTTTGCTCAGCCATATTCACTAATGCTGTCGTGATAATAGTCAAAAAATGGAAACAACCTAGATGTGCCCCGACAGAAGAATGAATAAAGAAAACATGTTACATCATACAAAAGAGTATCCATCAGCTGTTTTTAAAAAGTGGGGCTAGATAGGCCAGGGACCTAGAGGAAATCCAAATACTACTGTTCTACTGAAGGAATAGAGCAATAAAATGACTCCTAGCAACATTCTCCTATACCCATAGATCAGTGTCTTGCTCAGCCATCATCAAGAAGCTTTCTCCTAAAGTAGATGGGAACAGATACAGAGACCTATGACTGGTCAATGTACAGAAAGAAGGTGGAATATCCAGTCCTGCATGACTTGTTTCCATCAAATTCCTCCTCCCTTCTTAATTGAGGTTCTATTGTGTCAGGAAGCATTTGTGAACCCCAAAAGACCACCAAAGAGCTGACTCTGATATAATGACATTAGGGTCTCTTTATTACAAGTTTGAGCTTGGGCTCTCTGCCAAACCCAACACAGCAGGACAGAAAGGCAGAGCAGCCCTGAGCCCTCATCAGGATAAGGTTTTATAGGGAATGTCAAGTAAGCAAGGGGGGTTTGAGCCAACAGGTGGGTGCTTTGAAGCAAAACCATGAACAATAACAAATGGTCTAAAAATACATCTGAAACAATCAGACTAATCTTTGACTGTTGCTAGGAACTAGCTAGGGAGTAACTCTGGGGTATGGGCCAAGGACAAGCCATGGGGTCCTTCCTGGCACTTGGTTATAGCTTGAGTTCAGCTGCAGGTCTAATTCTCAGGCTCTTTTCTTTTTAAGATGGAGGCAGTTCTCAAGATGGAGTAGGTTTAGCCTCTAAGCTCCTTTCTCTCAAGTGATTTTAAGGTCTGCTAAGTTGAGACAAAGTATCCAGATATTTATATTTTACATATAATACCATATTATAGATAGATAGATAGACAGACAGACAGATAGATATCTTATTATATTACCTGGAAGAATTTCATATCATCAGTAAATTTTATCTGTTCAGGTAGCAATAACAGAATGTCAGAAAATAGGTGACTTATACACAGAAGGAGCTTGTCTCTTGTAGTCTAAAAACTATGTAGTCATGAAATGCCAAGAAAGTGTATTGAAGCCCAAAAGACCAGTCAGGAGCTGATCTGATGCAATCACACCAGGACCTTTATTTGAGCTACCTCAGGCTCAGCCCACCACCAACACACAGGACAGTTTTGGTGGAGAGGAGCTTCGAACATCTATTGGGGCAAGGTTTGATAGAAAGCATCAAGTGGAGGATAAGTATTTCTAGTCTGGCAAGCATATAATTGGAGTGCTCATTCCCCTTTTTCTGGTAACTAGAAGACCCAATCATTGGGACTTCCTGAAGCTTCATGAGAACCTTAAATAACAGGGCTATGTCTTTGTGGTGTCCCTGGGGCATGGGTAGAAGCCCATCACTTCATCCTCTCTACCTGTCCTGAACTCTGGAGTCTGTAAGCACAATGAAGTTTCCAATCAATCCCCAGAATATTAGCTACTCCCTGACTCATCTGGGTCACAGATGCAGGTCCATTGTCTGACCCTATAAGTCTAGAAAAAACATACCTTGGAAGAATTTCTTTTAGTAGTTTCTTTGTTACCATCTGCACAGTCTCATGCTTAGTTAGGAAATCCTCAGTCCATCCTGAAAAGGTATCTATGAACACATGCAAATATTTGTATCCAGTTTTCCCTTGTTTTACCTCCATAAAGTCCATTTCCCAATAGACTCCTGGCTTGGTACCCTAGTATCAAGTATGGGGGTTCTTCTCATTGATCAGTTGACAGGCCTTGCAGTTCTTAAATATTTCCTGCATTCTCTGGGCACCCATGTGTGAAGAACGATGGATCTTTTTCAATGTGCATAGACCTATTTTCTCTGATACAATCAGTCTGCAGACTGCTGTCCTCTACCATCTCTTACGACACTGAGACATGGGCAGGTTTCTGGCCCAGATCATATCTTCTGTAGCATAATTAGGCTAGTGAGGGAATGTGGGGTCTCCTGGGTCTAGGAGACAAGGACATGAGGGGCCCAATATCTAGGGCCACCCACCAGACTGTCTCATCTGTCTTGTTCCCTTGTGAGATGGAGTCTCTTTCCTTTTGATGCCCTGGACAGTGAATGATGTCCAGCCTTTTGGGTCCCATAGAACCCTCGTAGGAAAAGGATTCTCTCTCTCTCTCTCTCGCTCTCTCTCTGATGGTCTTTCCCTCTGTCATCAGAAGGCCTCTCTACATAATATAAATAGTCCCATGGACATGAGTGGCAGCAAAGGCACACTGGCTATTCGCGTCTCTTGTCTTTTTTTTTTTTTTTTCAGCTCTAATACCTCCTTGATCAGAGCTGCCAGTTCGGCTTTCTGGGCTGACCTTCCTGCCAGGAGTGATTCCACTCATACGATCTCGGAGTTTGAGACCACCGCTGCCCCAGCATACCTCTGTCCATCCTGAATGAGGCAGAAAGGAGAAACAACCAGAAAGTGGCACTCATAAAAAAGACCTCTCTCTGTGACACACAAAACGTAAGTCTGACCTCTTCTCTCTAGCAGGCAAAAACTAGAAACAACCCATAGGTGGTGCTCACACACAAGAAAAGAACCAGATTGGTGGGCATCTCTCTCTGTGATGTCTCCTATACCTGCCCTGGCCATGACTTCCAGACACATCCGTCCTAACTACAACCAGCCACGGACACAGACTCAAGGCCTTTTTCCCAGGTGGTTAGACACCCTTGCTCCCTGCCCATGCCCACCTCAAATCAAGACATCTCCTGGCCCCATTGTGGTCACAGTTCCCAGAGATAACCTTCCTAATTGTAACCAGCCACGAACATAAATTCAAAGCCTTTTTCCAGGACAGAATTACAAATGTGGCATCACTCAAAATTTGTGAACAGAGAAAGACACGGGCAGAAACAAGAGCCAACTAGAAGGTGGCATTCATGCACAAGATGGATGTGACACCAGTCGAAAAAAATGACCATTCTACCAAAAGTGATTTACAGGTCCAATGAAATTCTAATCAAAACCCTCTTTGCATTCTTCTCAGAAATAGGAAAAAATATCCTAAAGTTTATATGGAACCAAACAGAACCAGGAGAGCTATACCAATCCTTAGCAAAAATAAAAATAAAAAATAAAAACAAAATTGGAAAAATTATCATTTTAGATGTTAAGATAAATTATATAACCATAGCAAATAACAAAATGGTATCAGCACAAAAATACACATGTAAATCAGTGGAACAAAATTTAAGGCCAAAACATGAGCACACATAAAATGCCAAAAACATACACTGGAAAAAAGAAAGCATCTTTAACAAATAGTGCTATGAAAATTGAATGTCCACATGAAAAAGAATGAAATCAGATCCATATGCATCACCTTATATGAAAATGAACTCCAAATGAATCAGAGACCTAAATGTGAAACACTAAAACTACTAGAAAAAAAACATAGGCTGCAGCTTACCTGATATAGGTGTAGGACAGCATTTCCTGAATAGGACTTCATTTACTCAAGAATTAAGGCCGACAACTGGCAAGTGGGACATCAGAAAACTAAAAAGCATCTACACAGCTAAAGAAACAATCAACCAGGTGAAGAGGAAGCCCACAGAACAGGAGAGAATCTTTGCCAGCTATACATCTGATAGAAGCTTAATATTCAGAATATACAAAGAATTTAAACCTCAAAAAGCAACAAGAAAAAAAATGACCCATTCAAAAAAATGGGTTTGAGATCCAAATACAAAGTTCTCAAAAGAAAAATAAAAAATGACTAGGAAATATCTTTTTCTAAATTATTCATTATCCCTAGCAATTATAGAAATGCAACTTAAAACAACTCTGAGAGTTCATCTTACCCTAAGTCGGAATGGCAAAGGCCAATGGAACAACCAACAGGAAATGCTGGAGGGGATGTAGGAATTTCACTGTTGGTAGGACTGCAAACTGGTTTGGCCTCTATAGAAATCAGTGTGGAGAGTTCTCAAAAAGCTACAAATAAATCTGCCATATGACCCAACTATACCATTCCTTGGCATATGCCTAAAGGGTTTGCCATCATTCTCCACAGATTTACAATAGCTAGAATATGGGGGGGGGGGGAAGAGCTAAATGTCCTATAACCGATAAGTGGAAAATGAAATTGTGGTGCACGTACACTATGTAATAGTATTCCTCAATGAAGAAATACGAAATCATGAACTTCAAAAGTAAATAGCTGGAACTAGAAGAGATCATATTGAGAGAAGTAACAAATGTTAAGTGTTTCACATTTAGAAACTCTTAGCTTCACATCTTCAGATGTCAGTACATAGCCTATAGTAACTACAGAAACCAGGAAAGTAACATAGGACCATTGCCGGGATAGGGAATGTTGGAAAGCCAGAGGGTAATAGCAGGGTACAAGTAAACTGACCAGGAAAATGTCCTCTTTGAGAATCCATAAAGGAACTCCCTCCCCACTTCCCCGCTACATGCCTGGTCTCCATAGCTTTCTTTAACCATGGAGGAAGATTCCACAACCCCTTTACTCCTGTGGCCTTCTTGACTCAAAGCCAGAACAACATGGTTGATACTATCAAGTTCAGCTGCCTACTTTAGATAGAACCTGGGCCCCTCCTTGGATGAAATTTGCATAAGCTTTGATTTGTCCTAAGAACCTGCTGAGGCCAAATTGAGTAGTTTTAGACTAATTTCATTGGAAGAGGAAACTTCAAGACAGACTAATATTGACTATGTATTGTGATTCCTAGAGTTCACTCTTATGCAAGACCCCACACAGCTAAGCTTACAACTGGTAAAAAATGTCTAAGAAGTCTTCTCTTCTTAAAGCAAATGAAAACTGTGGACTTTGTGAAATACAATAATGACTACCCAGCAAGACACACCCAATGGTGTATCATGAGATACACACATCATAGAAGTCATCTGATTAGATTTAAGTCATACTCTAAAAGATAAAACCCATACCTGCATCATTATTGATTTTCTTTAAATTTTTTATTAGGTATTTTCTTCATTTATAATTCAAATGCTATCCCAAAAGTCTCTTATACCCTCCCCCAGCCCTGCTCCCCAACCCACCAACTCCCACTTCTGGCCCTGGCATTCCCCTGTACTGGGGCTTATGATCTTTGTAAGAACAAGGGCCTCTCCTCCCAATGATGGCTGGTTAGACCATCATCTGCTACATATGCAGCTAGAGACACAAGCTCAGGGGTTACTGGTTAGTTCATATTGTTGTTCTTCCTATAGGGTTACAGACCCCTTCAACTCCTTGGGTACTTTTTCTAGCTCCCCCATTGGGGGCCCTGTGTTCCATCCAATAGATGACTGTGAGCATCCACCTCTGTATTTGCCAGGCACTGGCATAGCCTCACAAGAGACAGCTATATCAGGGTCATGTCAGCAAAATCTTGCTGGCATATGCAATAGTGTCTGCATTTGGTAGTTGATTGTGGTATGGATCCCCAGATGGGGCCATCTTTGCATGGTTCTTCTTTCTGTCTCAACTCCAAACTTTGTCTCTGTAACTCCTTCTGTGGATATTTTGTTCCCCATTCTAAGGAGGAGCGAAGTATCCATACTTTGGTCTTTCTTCTTCTTGAGTTTCATGTGTTTTGCAAATTGTAAATTGTAAATTGGGTATTCTAAGTTTCTGGGCTAATATCCACTTATCAGTGAGTGCATATCATGTGAGTACTTTTGTGATTGGGTTACCTCACTCAGGATGATACCCTCCAGATCCATCCATTTGCCCAAGAACTTCATAAATTCATTGTTTTTAATAGCTGAGTAGTACTCCATTGTGTAAATGTACCACAGTTTCTGTATCCATTCCTCTATTGAGGGACATCTGGGTTCTTTCCAGCTTCTGGCTATTATAAATAAGGCTGCTATGAACATAGTGGAGCATGTGTCCTTATAACCAGTTGGAAGATCTTCTGGGTATATGCCCAGAAGAGGTATTGCTGGATCCTCCGGTAGTACTATGTCCAGTTTTCTGAGGAACCACCAGACTGATTTCCAGAGTTGTTGCACAAGCTTGCAATCCCACCAGCAATGGAGGAGTGTTCCTCTTTCTCCACAACCTCGCCAGCATCTGCTGTCACCTGAATTTTTGATCTTAGCCATTCTGACTGGTGTGAGATGGAATCTCAGGGTTGTTTTGATTTATTTCCCTGATGATTAAGGATGTTGAACATTTTTTCAGGTGTTTCTCAGCCATTCAGTATTCCTCAGTTGAGAATTCTTTGTTTAGCTCTGTGCCCCATTTTTTTAATGGGGTTATTTGATTTTCTGGAGTCCAGCTTCTTGAGTTCTTTGTATATATTGGATATTAGTCCTCTATCAGATTTAGGATTGGTAAAAATTCTTTTCCACTCTTTTGGTGGCCTTTTTGTCTTATTGACAGTGTCTTTTGCCTTACAGAAGCTTTGCAATTTTATGAGGTCCCATTTGTCAATTCTTGATCTTACAGCACAAGCCATTGTTGTTCTATTTAGGAATTTTTCCTATGTGCCCATATCTTCGAAGTTTTTCCCCACTTTCTTTTCTATAAGTTTTATCATTATTGATTTTTTAAAAACCCTCTAGATAGACAGATCATAGGCCCAAAGAGAGAACCTACTACTATTCTTATGCTAAATTGGCATAGTATTAAACTGACTTCAAATAACTTATTGTTACGCCCAAAGAAAATACATCTGTAAGCCCTCATCAAAGAAGCTTTTGTTTGCAATAAACAAAATGCGGTGATAAACACAGAGACCCACAATTGCTCAAGGTACAGAGAATGAGAATGCAGAATGTTCAGCTCTAAATGACACATATACACTGCAACTCCCCCTCCCAAGACTCAGGGATGGCTGTAGAAGAGAAGGCAGAGTGAGTGCGAGAGCCAGAAGTGGTGGGTCACTACAAGAAAATACAAATGCAGCAGGGTCGCTGTGTTTATGAACTCACAATGGTTATGACAGCATGCCCAAGACTTGTGCAGGTCCAAGACAGACCAAATTCTGTCTTGGAGAGTTGGAAAGGAAAGTTGGGCCAACACCACATTCCTAGCTGGAGCGGTATTAATTGTTACCTGCTGGAAGAAGAGTCAGTGTTCTCTAAAAGCATTAGCTTTCAGAAATTAACCGTGCTCTGGTGAAGGCTGTTGGAGTGATATAATTTGGTTTTGATGTATATAATTTTTGTTTTGTTTTGTTTTTCAAGACAGGGTTTCTCTGTGTAGCCCTGGCCGTCCTGGAACTCACTTTGAAGACCAGGCTGGCCTTGAACTCAGAAATCTGCCTGCCTCTGCCTCCCGAGTGCTGGGATTAAAGGCGTGCACCACCACGCCTGGCTGATGTATATAATTTTTCTAAAAATTGAAAGGACACAAAGTTTCATGGATAAGGGAAGTGGGGTGGGCATTAGAAGACTTGAAGAAAGGGTAAAAATTATCAAAGTATGTTGTATAAAATTCTCAATGAACTAATTAAAATATCTTTAAAGACAAAAAAACATCCTCCACCTCTGATATCTCATCTCTTTGGACACCTGAGAAAATGGCTGGTTCTTCTCTTACCATGTGACACTATTCCTAGGATAACGTAAGCAAATGTCTGCTTACCCTTGACAGGGGATTGGCAGCAAATGCAAAGTAAGGATGCTACTAAGTTGCTCAACTTGAAAACCAATGTTGGGTTTATTTATAGAAGTATGGGTGAGGGGTCACTTTAGGGACAAAAATTACTAAAAGACGGCTCCATCACAAAAGCCTGTGGAGGCATGGATGACACCCCATGTAAGCTGTAACCCTGGAAGTCATTGTACACAGTGAGTTTCTGGAACACCATGAAGGTAGCACAACAGGTTAGAGGATGTCTCTTCTAGGTGCCTCAGCTTGTCTGATTATCTCTCAGCAGTACTTGCTGCTTTATACATACTTGGAGAGGGAAGGGCCTAATGAATCTGGTCAGTTTCAGGAACTTCCTAATGCTTTACAGTTGTTCACTTCCTATGCTTAAAGAGCTTCCCTGTAGGATGGAGTGTTTTACCTCCCTTGAGAGCATCCTATGTATGTAACCGATTCCTACCAAGATAGAACGTTTTTCTCTTGATTTAGAGGAAATTGATATGCCAATGTCCTCCAGACCCCAGCTAGTGTAAAATCACTTCCACCCTGCCCCACTTCAACAAAAATCTGTCAAGTTATTCAGAATCTCCCCTGACATTGATGTCTCCTCTGGGTAATTTTCCCTCCACTAACCCCACTCCCCCTCCCTTGGCTATAAATCTCCATTTCCCCATGCTGTATTGGGAATAGAGCCCATGTCTATTCTGAAGTCTCTTTTTATTGCAATATTTCCTGCATATAATATTAAACTGTTTTTTACCACATTACTGTCCAGCTCCAGGTTTTTCTTTAATTGTATGTAATTTTGTGATAATAAATTGATAGCAAAAAGGAATAAACATTTGCTTCAACCTGGAAAGTTATTATTTTAAGTGCTTACATATATTGAAAAATCAGACTGGTGCCTTTAAAGCTCCAAGTTCTCTGTTTATCTGTAAAATGTGTGTATGATCACCACCAAAAAATTTCTACGCTTCCCTTAGATGTGAACCTCTGTCTGCTGCTCTTAAAAGTGAGACAAGGGTTCAGATTCCGGGTCCATTCAGTTCTTGGCTCTGCTGCCTAGACTGCCAATTAGAGCATTTTGCAATAGAGACATCTGTCCACTGGACTGAGACCAGCTCATTTCACAAAGCAGTTGTCAAAAGATACTGACTTTCTGTCGCAACCTGCGTTGGATTCCAGCTCGTGCCCTCTGAGGTTATAGGGCTTCCTCTTCTATCACTAAATCCTTTAAATGGCCAGAAGTTAGGCAAACTCATTTTCATAACTAACTAATTACAAAATCAGAAAGTCATCCTGTGTCCTTTGACTTATGGAACTTTTGCCGGTGCTTACATTTATCGTTTACCAAAAAAAAAAAAAAAAAAAAAAAAAATTAAGCCCACTTTTATTCTTTGCGTCTGTGAGAGTTTGAATAGTGTTAAGAGAAATGTATGTATGTGTTAAACATGGCTTGGATGGATTGCCCTTGAGCCACGGCTGTCTGTTAGGCAGGGAGCTAATGATGCCAGCTTCAATTTCCTGAAGGTGTCTGCTAAATACCTGAGAAATTTTCTCTTTGCAATATAACTAACTTTTTTTTTTTCAAGGTAAGAAGCTCTAGAAAGAGAAAGGCAACAGTTGAAGTTACGTTGGTCTGCATGTAGATTAGATTTTCAGCTACATGGAATTGCTTTGGAAAGATGAAAATAGCTTTATTGTTACAATTTTATAGTGGGTGTGTGAATTGATTTGCTTCCAGGTAAAGATTATGTAACTGTATTATTGGTCCGGGCACCTAGCTCTCGAACTCTTAATGAATCATGCCAACTGGCAAGGAGAGCTATCAAAGTCCACCTGCTTCTTGTCCATCTCCTGAGCTTGCGTTTATAAAGGAGAGAAGCCTTGCTCACAAGTTAGGAGAGATAATGGTGAGAGAGGCACCAATGCTTCCGGATCACGGGTATAAACAAAACAAGGTGCTATGTCTGTCCCTCGTGGTGTGATTTTAAAATTGATTAGGTGATGGTAAAGCTACGCAGCTGAAATGAAGGTTGAGCCATGAGACACACAACACAAGCGTGTGTCGGAGACCTGCCATTCAGATAAAGCTCCAAACTTTGTCAAGCTAAGTGCAGACAGCGCTAACCACACTGAAATACTCCCGGTCTGCCCCTGTTTCACCTTTCTAGGATGCAGGTGTTGAATAACTCCCACCACTTCTTTGGACAGGAGGAAACAAAACAAAATATAAAGGTCTTCTCATCGTTCTATATGCCTGGGCAATTCAAATTTCTTCTTTCACAGCCAATGGCCCCTGTGGCTGCAACCTGTCAAAAGTACAAAATTTTTAAGATCTGGGGAATATTTGTGCCAAGGACAATGCTTGACCAAACATAATTAGCTGAATTTAGATAAACTCTCAATCTGGCTTTCTTTAACTTGAATAGAAAAAACATCACACACTTCATTGAACATGAATGGATTTGAAAATGAACATTTGGATTATCTGTAAGAATATTTTCCCAGGATAATAGGCCCAAGATTTTTCGATATGCAGCATAGAGTTCTTTGTTGACCCAAAGAATGCATCAGCCTTCTGTTTTCTCTGTCTACTCCTATTTGCTGATTTTTGTTAATATTTATAATAACAGAAATAGTAGGTGAGGGAAAGCAAGAGAATAACAGATCCATTGAAGTCTTTGCTCTTTGTTTTTTCAGTGCTTCTCGTGCATTTTCTTGGGGATAATTAGAGATAAATGGTATGGTATTATGTTTGCTCAGATAGCAATACAAAAATGCCTATTTCCGTCATTTTCAGTAATAGACTTTCAAGCTATATTTTCCTCAAACTTGATCCTCATTATTCCAGTAATATTTAAGCTATTAATTTCTCCAGAGAGTGCTTTTTGAAAATGGTAAATTATAAGACAAATCCTAAAATTACATTTTCTTTAATTTACAGTATTGTTCAAGCTGTACTGTTAGCATAAATGAATAGTCTGAGCTGCAGTCTGCAATAAAGCCTTGAGCATTAAACAGTTGGCTTGGAGACAGAAACATTAAGAATATGATTGAATTTTTTTTTTTTTACAGAAGATGAAATAACAGCGTGCGCAAAGGCTCATTTATGATAATTCTAACATTTCTGCTACAGTTATAGAAACGTAACAACATTTACCAAAGAGAAAGGAAGAAAAGAAAGAAAGCGAGAGAGGTGAAAGGCTTACTTTCTTACCGACTGCAATGATATCAGTTTTGCCCTTCGTGAAGCGCTATTCGCAGTTACATGTGTTCTCCTTCTTTTGAGTTTCAAGTTTACCCTTTGGAAAAAAAATACAAAAGCAGGGCTTTTCAAAACAGAAGTCAGTGAAAGCAAATGTGTTTGTACTTCATGTCTAAAGCACAGGCATGTTATAAACACGTAGGGGTGGAAATGGAGTCAGTCAAGCTGCTTACGACTGGGGGAGACAATGGACTCTATAAGGGGCTATAAAACATCAGCATGCTGATTTATTTCATCATGAAAAGATGCTAATTATGCTAATGTACAATGTAGAAGTTTGCCCTGAGTTTAAGGGTATATTTATGTCATTTATTTACTATGCTTCATTACACACTAATTATATCCGCTTTCCTTTTGGTTTACCTTTTCCAAGGATGGGAATTTTATAATAAAGATAGAGACTCCCTTGCTATACGACTATGAAGACGACTCTACTTGAAGACATGGACAATCTGGTTGGTGCATTGCTAACAATAATCAGGGCTAGGCAAGAAAAGAAAACGCTTTAAATTCTCCCAGACTAAAATCACTACCGCCATCTAGTGGTAACTGACTGTGGAGTCTCCCAAATTCCAGAACACATCAACAATTTTTTTTTTTTTTTTAAATGCCATTTTGTTTTTTAAATTCGTGCTTATGTCAGAGAGTTGTGCTTTATAGGGAATTTGGCGAATTTTTGTTAGTTTTCTGGAAAACGACACTCTAATCTGAAGAAACGTGGTGTCGTGAGCTGCAGGGTTTCACTCCTGAAGCCAACGGCGTAAAATGGCCGGGCTGCCATGTAGGTAGGGAGACTTGACACCCGTGGGCAGAACACTTACTAATTCACCACTGAGGGATAAAACCCCTTCCAGGGTTCAAGACGGTGCCTGGAAAGCAGCACGCTGGCACGAGAGCAGGTGGAGGTAACCACAGCATCAGAAACGGAGCTGTTTTTAAAGACTTTCATGAGCAGGGGATCGGCCTTTTGCCCGGAGGGAAAGAATGGTAACAGAGGAATGTGACCAAGAAGAATCCCAATGGACAGGCCATGTTAAATTCACTCCAGTTTACTGCAATGAGATTATATATCCCTTTTTGTCTAATCACAACTGTCCACTTCTCATTTAACCGACCTGTAAAAATTCGGTTTTGCCTGTTTCAATGCAGAATCTTGAGCTTCTGACCTTCTTGCGTCTACCTCCCAGGTCCTGGGATTTCAGGCGTTCTCTGCTGTGCCTGGCTTTGGAGGGATGATGTGCCGTTCAGGGTGTCAGGCTTAGCACTGTCAAGGGAAGGAAAGGTATTATCACATGCTCTCCCTTACAGCATATGCAACACACACACGCAACTCGGATGAAAATTTTCTCCAATGAGCCTGGACTGGGGAGGACTTCAAAAGACAGACAAAACTTAAATCATTTTGAAAGACAGAAAATGAATGATACAACCAGAGAAGACCAAGAAAGGTGTGCCGGGCAGTGAGAGTCAGAGAAGCCTGGAAGACAAGGTATAGCCCAGCATTTTTGGAGGATCACGGACAACTTCGTCCCTGCAAAAGTTTCTCTTAAACACATGTGGCCCAGAAGGTGAGGGAAAGTGGGAATGTATGGAAATTGATATAGGGGTAGCTATTAAGATGGTCTTACATGCCAAGGTTAAAAAAAAAAAAAAACACTTCACTATATCCATGGTCTATACACAGCTTACCATAGGCATTATTGCTTCCAAGAAACACAGGACATTGTGCTCTGACATAAGCACACGTCAGTATTATCTTTAAACTCGGGGGAGGGGGGTTGTCACTGTTCTCTGTTCTCTCAGCAGATGGAGAGTAAAGGGGTTGAGGGACACAGTGGTGTCATGCTGAGCCTTGGAAAGGCCCCTCTGTCACTGATGTGAAGGCAGTGGGATAGGAGCAGAGTATAGTCCATGTTGGCTGGTGTGTTTCCCTTGTACAACTAACACAGGTAAGTCTGCCATCCTGGTTACCAGTACTTTGTTCTTCCCTCCCCCATCCCCACCCCTCCCATCTCCTCCCTTCCCTGAGCACTTAGTACTTCCCGGTAAAGTGTTTTAAGATTATCATTAATTCTATAATGATTTGTCAATCCATATATGCAATTTCTTAACAAATTATCTATAATTATGCCTGAACTGGTTAGTTAAGATTTTGATGTTGTTGTTGTTGTTGCTGCTGCTGCTGTTATTGTTGCTTATTTTTGTTTTGTTTTGTATGCAATCTCTTAACAAATTATAATTTTGGGGCTAGAGAGATGGCTCACTGACTGCTCTTCCAAAGGTCCTGAGTTCAAATCCCAGCAACCACACAGTGGCTCACAACCATCTGTAATGGGATCTGACACTCTCTTCTGGTGTGTCTGAAGACAGTGACAGTGTACTTACATATATTAAATAAATAAATCTTTAAAAAATTATAATTTGTTATAGATCATCTTTAATTTGTTATGCATTCACTGCCATTGCATATATATGCAATCTCTTAACAAATTTATCTATAATTATGCCTGTGTGTTGTTATTGTGTGTTAGGGTTCAGGGATTGCTGAAGGAAGTCCCCGGACTCAAATAGTATGCAAGAAGAAAGAGCATTTATTCTTCAGAAACAAACAGTATGCAGGGGTCACCACTGCATCAAGATGGTGACCCCAGACAAAGGTGCTCAGGCCTTCTTATAGGGAAATGGGGGATCTCTCTAGAAGGATTAGGTAATCTCTAATGTGACTGGTGGGAGCTAAAGCCCTTGACATTTAGTACAATTTTGATTGGCTACTATGTTAGGGTTAGGTAATCTAAAGCTTCATTGGTGGGTGTCAGGATGCCCCCATGGACTGCATTCCTGCATCATAAATGATTAAGCACCAGATGGGCTGTCCAGCACAGATGGGCTATCATGAGATAAGATAGCTCCCATTCCTGTGGCTATCTTCAGGCTGTTCCTCAGGTGGGGGACTTTATACTCTTGTTCCTGGACTTCAGGGCCTGCTGCTAGAGTGGATGACCTATGGCCTAGCTTCTGGAGCTAGTGTCTTAAGGCTTTTTTTTTTTATTACTATTATTTTTGAAATCAGGCCTGGTCCTTTAATGGAGACAAACGGGATTTATGTTGTCCTTTCTGCTGTTGTTGTTGTTGCTGTTGCTGTTTGGTTTATTTTGGTTTTGTTTTGTTTTGTTTAATCAGTTTCACACAAACTCCCGTCACCTGGGAAGAGGGAACCTTGGTTAAAGAATTCCTCCATCAGACTGGCCTGTAGGCAAGTCTCTGAGACAATGCTACCCTGAGGCAAATAGACTGGGGAATATAAGAGGTAAACTGAGCGAGACGAGCCGGGCATGGTGGCGCACGCCTTTAATCCCAGCACTCGGTAAGGCAGAGGCAGGCGGATTTCTGAGTTCGAGGCCAGCCTGCTCTACAGAGTGAGTTCCAGGACAGCCAGGGCTATATGGAGAAACCCTGTCTCGGAAAAAAAAAAAAAAAAAAAAAACTGAGCAAGACAAGAAGAGCAAGCCAGTCTTTTTGTCATATTCATCAATGAAAAACTAACTAGGGCTAGTGAGACACTTCAGTGGTTAAGAGCACTGGCTGCTCTTCCAGAGGACCTAAGTTCAAATCCCAGCACCCACATGGCAGCTCGCAACTGTCAGATAACTAATTATTGGCTGGGCACTAATCCCAGCACTAAGGAGGCAAAGGCAAGCAGATCTCTATGAATTCAAGGCCAGCCTGGTCTATGGAGAGAGTTCCAGAACAGTCTAGGCTACATAGAGAAATCCTATCTCCAAAATCAGAAGTAGCGGGTGGGGGAGGGTAAAAAAAATACAGGAGAAAAAAAAAAACAGGATTAAAAGATGGATAAGTCTACTTATGACCCATGACAACTCTTTTCAAATTCGTTTGAACAAGAACTCCTCTTACCATAAAATTCATACTAATTACACCACAGAGCTGTGTTCTAGGGCAAACCGTGGCCATCATGACAACAAACATAGGGATCTATGCTGGCAAGCTGGGCTTTCTTGGAGTTAATGTCACACTCTTGGCACCTACACAGATGAGTCTCTCTGTCCCCAAACACTTCCTGTATTTACCTTCATAAATGCCAGAGGTCCGCCAGGATGCATAAAAATGAATGTGAGTCTCATCCAAGTACACGACAAATTCCAGGATAAATCTACTGAACTTTACAATAAAGACATCAGTGACTCTCACCGGCTGGAAGGATGCTTCACTGGTTAAGAGCCACTTGTTACTCTTGGCAAAAGGATCAGAGTTTAGTTCCCAGCACCTACATGGCAGTGCATAACCATCTGTAATTCCGGTTCCAGGGAACCTATTGCTCCCTCTGGCCCCTGCAGGTATCAGGTGCATATATATGGATGCAGGCAAAACACTCATATGAAAAAAGCAATAGATCTTTAAAGATCTATATATCATTATTATTAATAATAATATTATTATTATATATTATATATTATTTAAATACCTGGTGCTTCATTGGTAGAAATGTCTGGCAAGACTTAGGAAATGTGGCCTTCTTGAAGGAGGTGTATCATTTGATATGAGCTTTGAGTTTCAAAAGCCCACTGCCATCCCAGATAGTTTCTCTCTCTCTCTCTCTCTCTCTCTCTCTCTCTCTCTCTCTCTCTCTCTCTCTCTC
>NC_034596.1:48378230-48389182 GCF_900095145.1 Mus pahari
AGCCCCAATTAAATGTTGTTTTTATATGACTTGCCTTGGTCATGGTGTCTGTTCACAGCAGTAAAACCCTAACTAATACAGACTCTAACCCTTTGGAACTGTAATCCTCCAACAAACCTTTCTTTTACAAGTTGCCTTGGTCACAGTGTCTCTTCCCAGTCAAAGACACTAAGACTCTTGGGAATAGGATCTCATGGGGAGCATCACTGTGGCGCTAGATTTCCAAATCTGCAGGGAAGCTAGAACACAAGAAGGATCCATCCCTGCACTGTGCACACTCCATACTGCCTCTCAGGGATTCTCTGGAGCCACCCATCCCCTGTGGAATTTTGTAAATTGCCTTTGAGGGACATCCACTCAGAACTTCATTCTTAAGACCCCATTCTTCACTTCACATCTATTCCACCTACATGAAACTTTGCATTTCTCTTTCCTTTATCTTTGGTGTTGAGTCTGAGTTTCTAGCAGCCAAGTCTGAACTGACAGTGGGGCCTGGAGCAAGCTCCTCTGCCCTTCTGTGAGCACAGAATGCCACAATGACATGGTGGAAGTCACACATTCTCTGTAGTTTGCTTTGTTTTATTTTATTTTATTGAGAATTTAATGCATAAGAACTCTATTTACAGCATTTCTACCACTCTTCTCAACTCTTCTCCATGTTGTCTCTCAAATTCAATACCTCTTCTTTAATTATGTTTATGTGGGTTGTGTGTGTGTGTGTGTGTACATGCTCACATGTGTTTGTGTGTCTGTGTGTGTGTGTGTGTGTGTACACAGCCTGCTGAGTCTATTTAGTATTACTCATGTGTACATGTGCTTAGGGCTGACCACTTGACATTGGATAACCTATCAAGGGGCTCATCCCTAGAGATGACTAATTCTCCCTGTCTCCATAGCTATTGACCGCTTGGCTACAATGATGTAACTTTCATCCAGTGATATACCTTTGTGGATCTTCCCCATCCACATTTGGATATCAACTGGTGCTGTCATTGTATAAGTCTTGTTTAGGCAACCGTATTGTTGAGATGTTGTGGGTATGACTTCCCTGTCACATAAGGAAGACATAAACCCCTGGTCCTCGCTCTTAAACTCTTTCCGCCTCATCTTCCATGATGGTGGCTGAGCTTCAGGTGTAGGGGTTGTGTTATAAATGTATCAGCTGGGGGCGGGAACTCCACAGTCAGCTGTGCTGTGCACTTTGGTTATGCCCAAGCCATACAGTCTTGATCATCTCAAGACCTCCCTCTCAGTTCTTCATCTCCAATGGACTGTCCTGATGTGGATTGCCTAAAGCTACGAGAAAGGCCTCTGTGCCTGCCTTTTCTAAAATTCCTCAAAGAGAAGGTCTTTTGCTCCCACACAGAGAGGAATGGCTCCACTGTTGTCTGGCTGTGTGGTTTAAAAGATCTAGGTCTATACAGCATCCAAGGATCAGGATAAAATTTGAACTGGGTTGCTATTTTCAGGCAGTGCCTGGGAGGCATTTGGAAAAAAAAAAAAGCAAACCCAAAAACTGAGAAGAAAAATTTTAAAAAGCCTGCCTCATGCTGTCAAACTTATCAGAGTATCTGTCAAACTATCTTGGAGAAAAAAAAAACAAACATCTTTGGAATTATTACTCCAAATGAATGAATTATTATAAGAATGTTATTATTTACCATTTTTCAGTAGCAATCAGTGATGTAATCATTGTTTGATAGGAAATATGGGGGGAAAGAAAAGATATTTTTTGGACTTAGCAGACATAGTCTCCCAACTTTATAATCATATTTTGATACTTATATGTGTCCTACAGTATTTGCTGCCAACACAAGAGAAAGAGTGGCAAGCTCAGAGTTACAGCAAATTATGCATAGTTTAGTTTCTTAGAAGGTCTCTAAACAGTGTGAAGTGTTCAGCTTGTTATATATGCAACATTGAAATCATATTTCTCTGATGTGTTTATCTCAGTGTTGTAATCGTGAAATGGATTCTTCCACATTTATCTTGTCTGCAAAAAAGCATTTTATTAATTAGCTACACCACTCTCAAGGGTATTAGGTTTTTTTTTTTTAGAACCTTCAGTGTCAAAACTTCTGCAAGTATAAAACTGCAACTCATTTGCAAAAGAAAAGTGTTATGAAATAATTTCTAAATGTGATTTGAATAGCAAAAGTTCTCCCAGAGAACACACTTCCCAGACCTCCCTAAGCATTGACGCACTATTTATTATTATTTATTTATTATATGTAACTTCACTGTAGCTGTCTTCAGATACTCCAGAAGAGAGCATCAGATTTCATTACGGATGGTTGTGAGCCACCATGTGGTTGCTGGGATTTGAATTCAGGACCTTTGGAAAAGCAGTCGGCGCTCTTAACCACTGAGCCTTCTCACCAGCCCAGCATTGAAGCACTTATAAACTGTATTGCTTATTGCTAGTTCCTCATTGCTATCCTTTATTGATAGTTCTTTTCACAAAAGCGAGAAGGTGGAGGAGAATCTTATCTTTGTATTCTGTCAGGATAGCAACCCAAAATTTTCAGCTTATTTTATTATAAAAGTGTTTGCAATTCTTGCTTTTGTTTTAATTTTATTCATACACGTTATCAAAATGCTCATTGTGTTGAATCTTTGTGTGGGAACATATTGCATACATTTTGTTTCCATTTAAAAAGATGACTAATTCTTGAAATGAATATTTTTGAGTGTTTAATGATTTTTTTATTGCAACTTTACACTTATTAGAATTTTATATAAGTGACTCACTTAACTGATTTTAAAATGAGTTTCTTCAGAGAAACTTAAGTTTATTTCTAAAATGTACCTATTGAAACAACCTAACAGGTTTGGAGCAGGGACACTGACCCATAGATCGTAGGAATTCTAACCCCAAACCTGTAAAAAAACAAGTTTAAGGCTAGCAATATCCAAGTAAGGAAGCAACACTGTTAGCTTACAGCCAGTTAGCTCTCTTGTTACCACATTCTGCCTGGTGGAAGTTTTACCCAACTTAGCCTTTCTCTGAAGGTACCATCTCTCCAGGTCCACATCCATCATCGGACCACGTTCCTGCCTTAGGATGTTTTCCCAGCCCACTCGTGTCTAATTCTAAAAGTCCTTTTGGCTGCCCAGGATTGGCAGGCGGCTCCTTATGATCCAAGACTAGTAAGTAGGGATAGGGTTTGGATTTACTGATTCTTGTACTGTTTTGACTTTGAATAGGTGCCCTCACTTCCCATACAATTTCACTCATAAAACTGAAGACATATAATTACATTTTTATTTCATGTGAACAGCCCTTGTCAACCAAGTTACAAAAATCAGTGGCAATAGTCATACTTTTTAAAACTGTAGTTTTAACAAGTGACTATCCACATTTTCAGCTCTTGGCCGTTTCTTTCATTACCTCACTATTCCTTATTTTTCTTTTGATTTTCACTGTGTTTCAGATTTTATCAAGTTCCTATGCTATTTTTTTTCTTTACATAACACTTATTTTTTTTTCTATTTTTTAAAACAGGTCTCATGTAGCCCAGGCTAATCTCTAACTTGCGAAATACCCAAAGATGACTTTAAACTTCTGACCCTCTTCCTTTACCCTCTAAGCAGGACAGGACTGTAGGCATGTAACACCATTCCCTGCTTTACTATCATTGGGGTTAAACCCAAGGCTTCATGCATCTACCGACTGACCCACATCTTCACCAATTTCTTATTAATTCTTTTATAAGAATTCCAATATGTCACTCATTCATGAGGGAAAGAATTGCCATACAAGAAAAAACTAACAATGACCACAGGTTATTTGCTTTTGTATTATTTACTAAAATTTAAAAAAAAAAAAATACTGTTTCTGGTTGTGATATGGCTCAGCCCTTAACACACACCTGACTGGAATACATACCTTTAATCACAAACAATGAAGGTAAAATTAGTTTGTAGAGGGAAGCAGTCATGTTTGAAAGTGATGTCTAATTGAGTGGCAGACAAAGTGACAAGTCAGAGAAAGATTTGACAGAATAGGATACGCCCACAGTGCAGGGGAGAAAGGAGGCAGTTTTACTGAGACAGTGGTACAGAGACAAGTGGTAGAGAGAGAGCAAGCTAGACACAAGTGAAGACAGAACGAGCCAGAGAATGAAAAGGAGCCATAAAATTAGAGCAGATTGCCAGAGTCCCAGAGTTAGTTTGAGGCCAAGCAGAGCAAGAAGTCAGAGGCCGGAGAGAAGCCAGATTGAATCAGTCATTTTTGAGAAGAGTTTGAGCCAGAACAGATGAGTTTGACCAGCCAACCAGAGCTCAGAAAGAGCTAGAAAGGGTGTGTTTATTCAGCAGTAAGTCTCTGAGGCTGAAAACAATCTAGGCCTAGATAAGATTGAACAGAGGCTAGAAGCTTCCAGGACTAGACCTAGGTTAGCAGACAGAGGCAGTGAGCCTCTAAGATGACAATCAATTCAGGAAAATCCAATGTGTTTTACATAGCACAGACTCAGCTCAACATTAAGTCTGTGGGGTTGACTATCCAGCTCTCTTCCTTCATTACCTTAGTAAGCATTTATTGGTTGTCTACTCTGTCAGACATACATTTTTCCCATAGAGTAACTAGAACATGTTTTGCCTTAATACGCCATATTCTTCCTTGTTTTCTAGGTTTTGTACATTAAACGTCTGATGTCTCTGACTCCAAGATCTACTTTAGCACTGCGTCCCCTGTAAAGTCTTCTATGCCCTCGTCACAGTGTACTTCAATATATATGCATATAACTTAATACAACATTATCATATTGGGTTTCAATGTATCCAATATTTATTAAGCGTCTGCAAAGTTACGGCACTAAAATTAGGCACTAAGGTTGCAAGAATGAGGACACATGGACCTTTCTCTTTAGAATCTCAGGATTATTCTGTCTTTTCTTCATGAGACTAAAGTTTCTTTAAAGACTTAGGTTTGTGGTTCCTAAATCTGGCAAGCATTTTGCTATCAGAGAAGCAAATTATTCAGTTCTTTTAAAAATCTCTTTTGACTTGCATGGGTTTTATTGTGTGACAAAACTTACCCTGGAGAGATACAACAAACACACATCTACTCACCCCAGATAGGGAGCTCATGACAGACCAAAGTATGGATACCATACCACCAAAGTCTACCTTGATAAACCAATGAGTTTATTGGTTACTTTCAGAGCAGAAACAACTCAAAGACAGCTGCAATGCTAAGGACCACCCACCCCCAACAGGCACGACATCTCACACAATCCGAGAAACCTGTAAATCTGGGTGAGGGGCTCTAGCAGGCCCAAGCATGAATAACATGGCTCTGGCAGACCTTGCCATTCCCCCTTTTTTCTCCATTGAAAACCATAGATTACATCCCTAAAGCTGGCCACCAAGATCTACTCCATTATTTGGGCAGTTTCCCTTGCCAGACTCATTCATAAGGCTGATCACCAAAGTCAACTATCAAAATATTGAAGTCCAGTGAAGTGAAAACCTAAGGGTTCTTTGGAAAGTCAATTGTGTTGGATGGTGTTTTGCTGGGGCAAACAGGTGAAGGAGTGTTTTCCTGAAGGAGACACAGGTGAAAGACTTGTGAAGGCATGTTTAGCTGAAGCAGACACAGGTGACAGGAGATTCTGCTAAAGGAAGCAAGGGAAAAGGCATGGGATGTAGGATTCTTCACTAACAACACACATGTATTGGTCCATCTTACACTGCATAATTGAGCTCCATTTGTCAGGACTCCATAGAGAAAAATGCCCCCAAAAATTTCTGATTGTATGCTGCAGTTTCTTGTAGCTCCTGGGGACTTGGGCTGATTAGAAGAGTGATGTCAGCTGAGACAGACTCGTGTACTGAGGAAAGATCCGTGGAGGTCACGTGATGTTTGGAGGGAGTATAAATTCAACTTGATAGCCAGTGACAGAGGCTGAGCTTGGTTTGCTTGCATAGCTGAACCTATGCTTGATCTCCTGTCTTCACTACCCTTCGCTCCCTTAGGAGAGGCACAACCAATTGCTGCTCCTGCTGGTCCGAATCCCTCCTGCCTGGCTGTTCCTGCGAGGTGGTGACGAACTCATGTTGGCTATCCTGAGTCTACCAAACTGGACTGCTGCCACACCCATAAAGAGCCAGCCTGGTCTACAGAGTGAGTTCCAGGACAGCCAGGGCTACACAGAGAAACCCTGTCTCGAAAAAACAAAACAAAACAAAACAAAAAGAGTTTGCAAGTGGATGGAGCTGCCGCCACTGCTGACCTGTGAACTGTTGATTTCCAGACAACACAGATGGGAGTTGCTCCAAAGAACCATTTCTAAACAGGTTCATGCCCCCCATATCCTTTCTTTTCCACTACCTCTGGTGGGTGGTGGGCCAAAAGGGAGGATAAAGCATTTAAGAACTATCATTAAAAGTAGGTTTTGAAAATATTAAACTTACAGTCCGGCAATAAAAAAGTCCCCCTTTGGCTGCCCTAATTAACATCCCCAGTCAAAACATACCACCACATCCCAGCCCATTCTAACACAGACCTCTTTTTATCCTATTAAAAATTACACCCGCACTTTCAACTTGCTGCTGGTTTCTGCCTGAGTCATAAACCAGTCACTTTACTTTTCTTCCTTATTTAATAATGGATCTCTCTATGAAAAATGGGTATTTGGGTGTGGTTTGGGCCTAATCTGGGGTCCAAGAAAGAGTACCTTGCAGTGTGCAGATCCCTTCACACTGCACAGCCTGAAGGCAGCTCAACAGATTGAGTGTCCTTTCTAAGTGTCCTTTCCTTTGTCTAAATTTCTTCCAGACAGCTTGATTGGTTTCTGCTTTCCTAGATCACTGGTCTAGTCTCGAAGTCTTCCTTGAAGTTTGGCTTATCTGAATTTTTGCAGTTTTTATTGTTTACTATGGCAGGGAGGAGCCTAGTGAATCTGATCATTTTCAGGGACTTCCTGGAGCTATTTTGAGTTGTTTACCTTCCTGCCCAAGGAGCTTCCCTGAAGGATAGAATATTTCAGTCTTAAAGGAAACCGTTTCACAACACCATTCTTCAACATTTCTGTGGTCCTCTTGAAGCCATGCAAAGAAGACCTGTTCCTTCTAAGCCTAATGACTTTAGTAAAGGATCCAGTCTGTCAATTTAATTTCCTTCATCATAAGGTTTGATGATCTTTCTATAAAGAGTGTCAACTAAGCCGGGCAGTGGTGGCGCACACCTTTAATCCCAGAATTTGGGAGGCAGAGGCAGGTGGATTTCTGAGTTCGAGGCCAGCCTGGTCTACAGAGTGAGTTCCAGGACAGCCAGGGCTATACAGAGAAACCCTGTCTAGAAAAACCAAAAGAGAGAGAGAGAGAGAGAGAGAGAGAGAGAGAGAGAGAGAGAGAGAGAGTCAACTGATTCTCTGTAGTGAGATTTTTGGTTTCTTTGCAAAACACAGAACTATTAGGAGATTATGTTTTCATTTTAATCCCAGGTGTAGGATATGTGGCTGCTTCCGATAGTCCACAGCAGATGACTTGCCTCATGCTCTAGCAGGGGTGGGATATTGCCAGAAGCAGATATTGTTTCTGTGGTTGTGTGATGTTTAGAACTCTGGGGAGTTTTCAGAGGGCATATAAATGCTAGGGCCCCAAGAGATTGGTAGGGTAGATTGTTGGTTGTTGGTTGGTCGCTGTTGGTCATAGTTTGTTAAGTAGTCCTTCACAAAGCAGAAATAAGAAAAAAAAAATAGATATCCTGATAGTGAAGATCAAACTTGCCCCAAGGAACTTAATACCTCTAATCAGCAGGAAGTAGTCTAATGATAATGTCACCCCCTTTCTCTTCTATTCTTTTTTTCTCTCCTGCCTAGTGTTAGGGGGTTGAAAGGGTGGAGATGGATGGAAGAAAAGAAGAACCTACAAAGAAGCCAAAAGTCCGGCTCCAATTCTCCTCTCAGAGATGGATCAGCGTTACTTTTACTTATTTTTAAGGAACAGAAAGCCTCATAAAAGAATGTGCATGTCTTTGGAACCTGATCAGAAAAGCTATCCTTGGTTCCACCTCCCTCTCACTTGGAACCCAGCTACCATTACAGTGCTGACCCTTCAGAACCAAGCCACCATGCTGTAAGGGAGAAACATCGAAAGGTGGCCTGTGCTTATTTATGCAAGCTGACCCTAGCTGAGGACCCAGCTAACAGCCAGTATCAACTGCGAGGTGTGGGTAACCCCATCTCCAGATGATTCCAACCGGCTCAGTTGATGCCAAGTTCAGCAGAGAGAAGCAGAAATGGCAACTTCAGCCAAAATGAAAGATCCGTGAGCAAACCAAATGTCATTATTTTAATCCACTAAATTTTTGTACATGTACTATGTAGCAATGGATAGCTGAAACAATACTAAAATAAACTACAACCCAAATGCTCAGAGCAACTCCTTAGATAAGCCTCCAACTGGATACAAATGTTGTTTTAGAACCACAAACCCAGAATGCTCCAACGAAGCATGGCAAGCTGTGCCCAGAATTACAATTGGATTATATAATTAGCAGAGTACAAGATGCAGAGAGATAGATAACCTAAAGCTTTGCCATGTTGAAATACTTGCCATTGTTACAGGCTCCTGGCTTCCTTTCCCGACCACCATATACTCTTCTCCACACAGCAGCCAGAATAGAATCCTTTAAATGTTAGTCAAATTATGTCTTCTTCCTACCCCCAAAACCTTCAGTAGCTTTCAATTTTACACAAAACATAATGGCAATCATCACTCTGGCCAGATGCCTACCTATTTTTGCTTCCCACCTAGCTCATTTCCTTCTCCCACATTTCACATGTATGCTACTTTACCCACTTGACATCCTTCCTGTCCCTAGAGCTTGCCAAGTGTGCTTCTAGCTTGGAATTCCCCCCAGCTTATTCCTGTCCATGCTCAAGATTGCTTTAGTATGGGGATTCAAAGATATCACAACATAAAATAGAGCTCCCAATTCTCGATTGTTTTCCTCCATAGCCAACCATCAGTTGACAATGTACACGAATATCTGTTTACTTGTTTATTTTCTATCTCCTTCCATTAGAATGTGGGCAACACGGAAGTAGGAACTTTATTGCTTATCTCCAGAGCTTAGGACAGCATCTAGGACACAGTAATTATTGTTGGATTATGAATAAATAAATTTTAAAACAAGAACCAAGCTAGGCATGGTAGTTCATAGCAGTTGTCCTAGAGCTTTGTAGGTAGAGGTCAGAAAAGAGTAATTTGAGACGTGAGCTATACAGTGACTTTCAGGCCAAAGGCTCAACTACCACAGCCATACCTTGTCCAAAAGAAATAAGAGGTACGAGATGTAAACATTTAAAATCAAGTATGATTTACACTTAAGATCATGTGTTTGCCTGTATACTAAGGTATTAGTAACTGATGGTAGCTGTGTTATGTATGTTTCTGTATGCAAAAACACAAAGATCTTTAAAATTTTTTAATATGAAACATTGACAATGGATCATGTATAAGATGAAAAATGCCACATGAATACAAGACATGACCTGAAAACACAATAAATAACTTGACAGCATTTCAGAAGGTATTACATGTTAATCAGTGTATTTGCCTATAGCAAATCCTGTTCAACACTATTTAAAACCTTGTTCTAAAGTAAAAGGACGAAGGGACTGCTGTGGACATCCTGAACACAATTTGTTTACACCTAAAATTTTTCATTCTTTGTCCAGTCTCAAATCTCCTACAGAAGTTCCTTTAACATTTCCATAGTGCAATGAAACTCATTTAAAGGCCTAGAAATAAAGTTTCCATGTGTTTATAAAAGAAAAAAAATGCTCAAATTTATAGAACTCTGGGTTAACAACTATCTTTTCTTTCAATGTTTTCAAGTTGCTGTTCCATTGACTTCTAAACCCTGAGGATTCTATGAAGACAAAAGAATGGAAATAAATCTATCATATTTATAATAAAAACAACAGAAAGTAAGTGTGAACTATATGTTGCCAACTGAACTTCAGAATAAAGGTTACCAAAGATTCAGAAGACCACCTCTTATAATAAAGGTGCCTATTATAAAAATAATATATCTCGCCGGGCGGTGGTGGCACATGCCTTTAATCCCAGCACTTGGGAGGCAGAGGCAGGCAGATTTCTAAGTTTGAGGCCAGCCTGGTCTACAAAGTGAGTTCCAGGACAGCCAGGGCTATACAGAGAAACCCTGTCTCAAAAATAATAATAATAATAATATATATACCTCAACCTATGTATCCACCAAGTAATAAAGTTTCAAGCAAATGAGAAATAGACAGTTAAAGAGAAATGGACAAATCTAATAAATCATGAATTTCAATGTCCTTATCTCAATATTTGATAAAAATTGTAGAGTGAAAATTTATAGAGACATAAACAATTTGAATGACATAATGAGCTGATTTGACCTGTTTAAATTTGTTAAGAAATGAACAACCAAATATAGATTTCGTACATGTACCTATGGTGCATTTAGCAAGATAGACCCCTTTCTGAGCTCTAAAATGCCTCAATAAATTGTAAGTAATTTAAATTATACAAACTATATTCTGTTACCATGATACAATTTAATTAGACAATTCCAATTTTCTGGAAAATATTTCAAGATCTTAGAAATTAGATAGCATAACTTTAAGTAGCCTGTGATAGCAATGAAAAGCCAGCATATTAAATTTCAAAGAAAGCTGCTTAAAGCAATACATAGGAGGAAAATCATAAACCTGAACAACTATATTGTAAAAGAAAAAAATTCTCTAATGGCCACGCTTCTATTTAAAGAAATCAGGGCTGGAGAGATGGCTCAGTGAGTAAGAGCATCAACTGTTCTTCCGAAGGTCCAGAGTTCAAATCCCAGCAACCACATGGTGGCTCACAACCATCCGTAACGAGATCTGACTCCCTCTTCTGGAGTGTCTGAAGACAGCTACAGTGTACTCTATTATAATAAATAAATAAATCTT
>NC_034596.1:48389421-48398725 GCF_900095145.1 Mus pahari
GCAGGTGGTGAATTCTAGGCTAGTCTGGTCTACAGAATAAGTTCCAGGACAGCCGGGGCTACACAAAGAAACCATGGCTCAGCCGGGCGTGGTGGTGCACGCCTTTAATCCCAGCACTTGGGAGGCAGAGGCAGGCAGATTTCTGAGATCGAGGCCAGCCTGGTCTACAGAGTGAGTTCCAGGACAGCCAGGGCTATACAGAGAATAACAAAATGGGGAGAGTAACAACAGCATTAAAGATGCTACAAGTATGTGAAGAAATGTAACATTGTGAAATAAGTTTAGCAGTTTAGAAAAAATAGCTTTCAACCTCTCAGGACTAAACTCACTCAAGAGAGATCATCTGAAGAGCCCAACATTCCTCAAATACATTGTTTATAAGCAAACACCTTTCCAGACACATAACTCAAGTGTAGTCATTATCACTGGTGAATTCTATCAAACAGTTGAGGAGTAAAAGCTAAATCCACAAAATCTCTTCTTCAGAATGTTCAACCATCCTAGAGTCATCCTCTGAGAGCATTTAGCCTGATACAAATACACTGGGGAGTTAGCATGTTAGAGTTAGATGATATATCTAACAATAGGTTCAAAACATCAGAGACACAGCCAAACTCAACAAGAAGAAAATAAAGACTTAACTACAATGGGTTAAAACTTAAACAGATTCTTTGCCAAACACACATGGAAAGATGGTAGGTATTAGTAATTCTTAGAGAAATTCAATTTAAAGCCACCCTAAAATACCACTAATGAAATTTTAAAAGCAGGAAGTATCAAGACCTCATATTGCTACAAACTTATAATAATATTTAAAAGACTATGCATACGAAGTGTTTGTTGGCAAGAATATGGAAGTACTGACACCATCATATGCTGATAATAAAATGTAAAATGCTATAAGTGTTTTGAAAGAAATGATTGAGTAATTTCTTTAAAAGCTTAGCATATTCAAACTCTAATCTAGCCATTGCACTCCTAGGAATTTGCATGAGAGAATAAGTTGCATGCATACACAAAAATGTTATAGTTTATCAGTAACAAATTAAACTTGGATGTGAGGTAAATGCCTATCAAAAAATAGATGAAGTCTAGCAAAATGGCTCGGTAGGGTAAGACACTTGCCATCCGAACTGAGTTTGATCCCCAAATCCACATGATGGAAGGGAAGAACCAATTTGTCCTCTGACTTTCACACATGTGCTGTGACATGCATGTGCCAACACACTAAATGAGTAAATTAATTAATTTAATAATAATATTAATTAATTTAATAATTAATTAATAAGTAATTAATTAATTAATTAAAAAACAACATGCTTTTAAAAAGTTACTGAAGATAAAAGTTCTAAAATAAAAGTTAGAAAAGTCATTTTATAAGACAAATATATAAACGAATGCAAGTTCTGTTTTGATTATAAAATACATATCGTTTATGATTCATATGTTTCTTTATAACATCAGCAGTCCGTCAACACAAAGCCTATCTGTGGTGATTATTCATGGTTGTTAACTTGACTACATCTGGAACTAAAACCCAAAAATGGAGGGCACACTTGTGAAGGGTTTTTTGCTTAATTTCAAGTAGGAAGATTTACTTCTAATCTGGATCATCTTTGAGAAAGAAAGACATACCTTTAATTGAGATCTTTAGTCAAAATCTAATCTGGGCAATGCCTTATGCCAGAAGCCTATATAAGGTCATGGAAGAAGGAAGCTTTTGTTCTTTGCCTGTTTGCCCTTGCTAACACTAGAGTCTTCTTCTTCAGAATTACAGTGTATACTGAAGACCAGCTGAGATATTCAGCCTTGAGCAACTACTTAATTCTTGAACTTTCCATTCATAATCATTGTTGGATTAACTGGACTACAGCCTCTAAGGCACTATACTAAATCCCCTTTCTAGATATATAGAGAGATTCATTTTATAAGTTCTGTTACTTTAGAAAACCCTGACTAGTACACTACCCATGAGCATTACTAGGGTCTGGATAAGCAAGCTCTACAGCCCTATGTTATAAAGACTTGACCCCCAGCCTGTGGTAAGTGTGAGAGGTGGTGGAATATTGAAGAGGAAGGACCTAGAGGGGTCCTTTTCTCTCTATAGGAGGCAACTGAGTGGAAGAGGGGATGGAGAGGGAAGGGGAGCGTGGAGATCATATATGTAGGGAGGGCAGGGGAAAGGGAAGGGAGATCAGCTAGGGTGGGAGACAATCTCTAGGACATGCCAGAGACCTGGGATGGGGAGAGGTCCCAGCCGGTCTGAGGGGGTGACTCTAGCTGAGATTTGTTGCAGTGGGGGGATATAGATCCTGAAACGGCCACTTCCTGTACCCAGGCAGGACTTCCAGAGGAAGGATAAGGACAGTAATCCACCCACAATGACTTCCACCCAAAATGTGTCCTGCCTACAAGATGTGCAGGGACAACGACAGAGCAGAATCTGGAAGAATGGCCAACCAATGACTGCCCCACCTTGAGATCCATCCCATGACTCCATTTTGCTTACAGACAGGAACCTACCATAACTGTCCTCTGAGAGGCTCCACCCAGCAGCCAATGGAAAGAGGTGCAGAGACTCACAGCCAAACAGTACATGGAGCTGGGGTGTCATAACGAAAAGCTGGGAGAAAGACTGAGGAATCCAAAGAGGACAGGGACTCCACAGGAAGACCAACAGAGTCAAGTACCCTGGACCCTTGGTGGTTCCCGGAGACTGAATCACCAACCAAAGAGCCAGAACAGGCTGGACCTAGGGCCCCTGTACATAGTGGTGGGGAAGGTGTGGTGAGGGCTGGGGTAAGAGGTGGAAGGGGTTGACACCCACTGAGGGGCGGGGCTTCTCTTGCTGAGAGGAATTGGAGGAGGACTTGTGTGAGGGGAACCAGGAGGAGAGGAAGGGCTGATACTGGATTGTAAAGTGAATAAATAAATAATAAATAAATTTTAAAATAATAATTTAAATCTCTAGTTTTCCTACTTGGTGCAGATTAGAAGACAATGAATGGACTTCTATGATGTTCTTTTACCTTTCTCAATCCTAAACAGGATACAGAAATACAAAGGATTAACCAATTCCTGAGCTGTACTTTGTTCTCTTGGAGAGGGGCTTTTATGATAAAGTTGCTGTATATTCAAGCACCCCATGTTACTATGATGAGGAGCTTTGTTCATTTTCATAAGTTAAGGAAGAGGACTCCTAGTTCTTATCTACTGTGCATAATTAATACAATTAAAGATTTGTAAAAAAAAAAAAAAAAAAAAAAAAAAAAAAAAAAAAAAATCCCCAAGGGGACTCTAGTTTATGTGGAGTTAAAAAAAAAAAAAAAAAAAAAAAAAAAAAAACCAGCCTGGTTCTCCCCTAAACTCAGGTTATGATTAACATCCTTCATGGTTCACCTTACTCCTCTGAATCCACAATTTGGATCCAGAATGGTTTACCCAAGAAGCTATAAGATGAGTCTGGCAGTATCATTTCTACTGTATCATGGCTTCCTTGCTTTCTAATAGGTTTGTCTTCCCTCCTCTCCTGGGGGCTGGGGTGGGGCTTTAGCAGCATCCCAGCCATTCTGATCTACCTCTAGATTTCCTGATACATGGGAAATGGGATCTCACAAATTAAATACTGCCCTGTATCTCTTCAGCAGATAATTCTAGTCATATTGTCTAATACAGTTCTGATCTCATCCGTCTCGTGATAAAGAGGAGGAAAATTCCATAAGAAACTAAAGCTCAGAAAATACAACTAGATGAGATGAGAACAAAAAGTAAAGAAGAAAATCTGGGATACTCTTCACTAAGGCACCACCTTTACATCTTTATATCCATCTGATATATGACTAATGCTGCTGTTTAATTAATATATGCTGAACGTAAATGAGAACTCTAGCACATATGTATGAACAAAGGAAGATCCAGTGTATTTGAGATAATCTCTTAACATACTGAAACTTGGAGCATAGAGGAATACCATGTGCTTCTACAGATTATTTCTAATCAGAATTCCTGTGGAAATAAGCCTATTATTTCTTTCACAATTAAATATTTTATTTACCTCTCTCTGTGAACAGAAATGCTAGCAGGCGTTAGCGAGGGTTGACAGGAGAGAGAATGCTAGCAGGAGGGGACCGAGCAACTGCCAAGAAGGACTCTCTTCCTGCTGACTTCACTGTTCCCAAAACACAAATGATTAAGTATGAGATATAATAAGTGGAATGCACAACAACTTTTAAAGAGCTATGTTTCAGTGTAAGAACATTGACGAGGGCTATTGACATCAATTTATTTGAATAGATGGAAACAGTGAAACTTCTATTCAATATAACACACAACAAATTTCATGAATACTTACTTCAAAAGCCACAAAATTATAATTCTTTACAGTGCATTCTTTCATCTAAAAGTTCACTGTCATAAAGTCACAACACAGTTGGCACATAGAAAGCCTACTGTAAATATTTACTAAATGATTTGTTACCATGTAAGTTTGCCCCACTAGTCTGACTTCATCTGATACTCCCCTTCTGAGTCTAAAGAGATGAAGGAGGTCCCTAGGAGTACCTCATATTTCAATAAAGAAGGACCTTATTGGTTGTGGTAGTTTGACTCTGCTTGGCTCATAGGGAACGGTACTGTTGTTAGGAGGTGTGGCCTTGCTGGAGGAAGTGTGTCATTTCGGGGGGGGGGGGGCTTTAAAGCTCTGCCCAATGCAGAAGAGTCAGTTTTCTCCTGTCTGCACTCAGATCAAGATGCAGAGCTCTCAGCTCCTTCTCCAGCACCATGTCTGCCTGGACACTGCCATGCTTCCTGCCGTGCTATTAATGGACTAAACCTCTGAAACTGTAAGCTAACCCCAATTAAATGTTGTCCCTTTTAAGAGCTGCCTTGGGAAAAAAGGGGGTGCTGGAGAGATGGCTCGGTGGTTAAGAGCACTGACTGCTTTTCCAGAAGTCCTAAGTTCAATACCCAGCAACTACATGGTGGCTTACAACCATCTGTAATGGGATCTGATACCCTCTTCTGGTGTGCCTGAAGACAGCTACAGTGTACTCATATATGTAAAATAAATAAATAAAATCTTTAAAAAAAAAAAAAAAAAGAGCTGCCTTGGTTATGGTGTCTCTTCACAGCAATGGAAAAATGGGAAGCTTAACTAAGACAAGGGGGTTGTGCTAACAGGAAAGTGTCCATATAATGCATTAAATTCGATGCTAAACAAAATCTTAGGCAAAATTAGGTATTCTAAAGAAGTTGGTCAGTGGCTTAGAAGATAACTAGTCCATCTGCTCCTATCCTATTCTCTTATTTTTGTTTTGGTATCAATTTTATACTTCTATCTTTTCAAGAGCTTAACATTTATTCTTAAGAAAATTGTCTGAAATCTATAAGTGGCAAAATCTACATTGTTTCCTACTACAATAATTTTAATCTCCCTCAATATAATGAAATTATAATGAAATATATTATAATGAAATTATAATATATAACATATTATAATATATAATATATTATAATGAAAGTAATATTATCAAATGGAGAGCAAGTTTTTTTAAGATTTATTTATCATTATTATTATTATTATTATACATAAGAACACTATAGCTGACTTCAGATGCGCCATAAGAGGGCATCATATCTCATTATGGGTAATTATAAGCCACCATGTGGTTGCTGGGATTTGGATTCAGGACCTCCAGAAGAGCAGTCAGTGCTCTTACCCGCTGAGCCATCTTCCCAGCCCTCAAGTTTTTAAAAAGACAATTTTAAGTCCCCCCATTTTTTATGTCAGAAGTTTTAAAAGCTGTTAGAAAATAATACTACTCATTCGCACAACTCCTGGCCAGCAGGACAGTGAGGAGGCACGCAAAACATTTCAATAACTATGAAAAATGCGGGAAAATAAAAGTGAAGTCATCAGTGTTCAAAAATTTGATTAATTTTACAAGTCTGTAAAGACACTATTGTGCCTAGAGCAGCCCTGGATTCTAAGGCAGGTGGAGATGACCTATTCGGTGCTAAGAACACTGAGTGTGGTCAAGCAGCAAGATGGAATCAGACTCATCTCTGTCACCTTACACAAAAACTAAAGCGAGTGTATCAGAGACCTCCTTCTGAAACCTGGAACACCTAAGCAATAGCTGGAAGAAAACACGAGCAGCACCCACAAGAGAGTGGTGTAGGAAAGGACTTTCAGAAGAGGAAATTTCTTTGCCTGGGAATTAAGGTCAGTAATTGACCTCATAAAGATAAAAAAGCTTCTGTACGGCTAAGGAAACAATCAAGTAAAGAAGAAACCCACAGAATGAGAGAGGATCTTTGCCAGCTACACATCTGACAGAGATGAATATCCACAATATACAAAGAACTCAAAATCAAGGAGTCAAGAAAACAGATGTGCTGATTAAAATGTGGGCTAGGGAACTAAACAGAGCGTTCTCAAAAGGAGAAATAAAAATATCTAAGAAATACTTCAAAATAGGGTTCACTGTTCTTAACAATTAGGAAAATGCAAATTAAAAGAACTTTGAGATTTCACCTCACTAAAGTCAGAATAGCTAAAATCAACAAAACAGTTGACAAATGCTTACAAGGTTGTGGGGGGAGGGGAATCCTCATTCACTGCTGTTGGGCAAACAAACTGGTACAGCCAGCCAATCAGTATGGAGAAATGTGAAAAACTAAAAATAAATCACCATGTGACCTAGCTATGCCACTGCTTTGTATGTGCCCAAAGAAGTCAGCATCCTACTCCACAGCTACTTGCCCAGCTACCTCTATTACCAATCTAGTCACAATAACTAGGAAATGGAAACAAGCTAAACGTCTTCCAACAGTATAGATGGATGGATGGATGGATGGATGGATGGATGGATGGATGGATGGGAAGGTGGGTGGATGGGTGGATGGGTGGATGGATGGATGGATGGATGGGAAGGTGGGTGGATGGGTGGATGGATGGATGGATGGGAAGGTGGGTGGATGGGTGGATGGATGGATGTATGGATGGATGGGAAGGTGGGTGGATGTGTGGATGGATGGATGGATGAATGGGAAGGTGGGTGGATGGGTGGATAGATGGATGGATGGATGGATGGATGGATGGATGGATGGATGGGAAGGTGGGTGAATGGGTGGGTGGATGGATGGATGGGTGGATGGATGGGAAGGTGGGTGGATGAGTGGGTGGATGGATAAATAATGGAAATATGGTACATATACACAATGGATGATATTATCTGCAAAGAAAATGAAACAGTGAAACCTGCAAACAAATGAATGGACCTAGAAAAGATTCTATTAAGTGAGGTTATCCAGCCGCAGGAAAACAAACACCACATGTTCTCTCTCATCTGCAGTTGCTAGCTCCAAATCTTCAGATGTGAATATATAACATGGAGAAATCAGAAAGGTATAACGCAAAGGGAGGGGAGGAGCTCCGGAGGGGAGGAGCTCCGGAGGGGAGGAGCAAGATGAAAAAAAAAAAAAAAAAACAATATGAAGCATGAAACAGGAGCACAAGAGAACAGTGAGGAAAGACTACACCAATGCTGTTTGATAGAAGCCCCGAGGAGGTATATTTTATATTTATTCAAATTTTCATGCAATACATAACTATTTGTACAAACCTGCAGACCAAAGGGATCATTGTCAGCAAAAGACACTCCAGGACCAAGTTCTCAGCACAAAGGAGATTTATTTGCCCCAGAGGGACAAAAGGGAGGGAATAAGGGGCAAAGACAAGAGACAGAGGATGAGGGAAAAGCGGAAAAGGAACAAAGGAGAGGGGGAGGGGATATTCAGAGGTGGGAGATGACCAAGGACTGCTTCTGGAGAGAGAGACAGGCGTGGTCCATAAGCAAATGGCAGTTTATAAAGGTAAAATGTGTTAAGATAGGTGTTTGAGGGGGCTGGAGAGATGGCTCAGTGGTTAAGAGCACTGACTACTCTTCCAAAGGTCCTGAATTCAATTCCCAGCAACCACATGGTGGCTCACAACCATCCGTAATGAAATCTGGCACCTTCTTCTGGAGTGTCTGAAGACAGCTACAGTGTACTTATATATAATAAATAAATCTTTAAAAACTAATAATAATAGGTGTTTGATTTTGATTGGGAATGTTAATTAGGAGGGCCAAAGGGGGCTTCTGATTGTTGGAATTAAGTACTTTGGTAGCTGAACCTTGGCAGTCAGTCTCAGGAGGAAGAAGTAGCCATATAAGGGGATAGACCTTTGTGGCTAGCTTTAGGAATGTCATCTAATAGTTTTTATTAAGACAGAGAGAATGGGGGAGAAGAGGAAGGCCTGACGGGTATGTTTGCTGTGCTCAGGCCAACTAGAGTCCCCATACATACATACATACATACATACATACATATATTCATATATACACACATATATTTCTTAAATGAAATTATGCCACCTGGGCTGACAATGTTCCATAAAAGAACCATCTGCTAACAAAAACCCCAGTACCAGTCATGAAAAACCTCCTTTTGAGTGGTTGGTCAGGGGAGTCCATGTGAATCCTAAAACAATATAGACTTGCTGCTGCCTTGTATGCCTCTCAGGGGTTGAAAGTCAACATCTGTCTCAGAAGACACTGCACACATAGGACACAGGACTCAGATGAGTCAAGTGGAATCTACCCTGAAAACTTTCCTCCTTCAATCTAGCTTCCTTAGTACCTGTCTTAGTCAGGGTTTCATTTCGTGAAAGGGACACCATGACCAAGGCAACTCTTGTAAAGGCCAACATCTAATTGGGATTGGCTAACAGTTTCAGAGAGTCAGTCCATTATCATCATGGCAGGAAGCATGGCAGATGAGGCAGGCAGACGTGGTGCTGGAGGAGCTGAGAGTTCTACATCTTGATCTTAAGGCATCTGGAGAAGACTCTGATTCTAGTGTAGCTTGAGGCCTCAAAGCCCACCTCCACAGTGATGCACTTCCTCCAACAAGGCCACACCTCCTCATAGTGACAATCCCTATGGGCCAAGCACTCAAATACGTGAATCTATGAATGCCATACCTATTCTAACCACCACAGTACCAAAATGTACTATTCAAACCGCAAAGAGAATGCCCAACTACCTTTCTAATAAATAGCATCAAATTAATACTTCCAAAGCTTATTCACCTTAATCCCTTAATCCATTCTCCAAACCTGTATAAATTACTCTTTGTCCATATTACTTTCAGATCTTATTTTTTAAATCTGTCAGAGTATTAATAATAACCTTGCCTGCTACAGTGACAATAGACTTAACTTTCTATCCCTCCTTTCTCTTCTCTTCTCTTCTCTTCT
>NC_034596.1:48399455-48406113 GCF_900095145.1 Mus pahari
CTGTCCTGGAACTCACTTTGTAGACCAGGCTGGCCTTGAACTCAGAAATCCGCCTGCCTCTGCCTTCCAAGTGCTGGGATTGAAGGCATGCACTACCACACCTGGCTCTTTGTCAAGATTTTTATATTGTGTCTTTAAGGGAAACATTTCTTGGGTTGTCCAAGAGGTAAGTTCAAGAAGCCAATTTCACAAGATGATCCTGGGAACTGAAATGTTGAAGTTTCTTTCTAAGCTAGCACGTTCTTATGGACTAGTGTCAATATATACCTGTATCTACAATTTCAAGGTGACTCCTGTTTTTTGCATCCATTTATACTATATCAAATGTGTATACTAACTGACTTTCACATCATCATTTCATCAAGGATAATTTAGAATGAGATTTGCTGTTGAGGCAGCTGGGCTGAAAGAAATTGTTTAGCTGAGAGGTGTCTCAATAACAAAACTGAAACAAAACCCCAAAGATCCAAGGGTCTGGTTGTCTTTTTAATTTTTAAATGCGGAAACTTAAATTGCAAAGAAACTTAATTAGTATTCTAGAATCTCTTCCTTAGGGAAAATGGGGAGATTTGAAACAAAATGCAAAAAAAGATCATGAGCCAAAAATGTCCTTGGGATAAATTTTAGCACCATCGTCAAATAGTCAAGACTGACCTTGACCTGCCTCAGCCTTCAACAGGGTGGCAGCTACGGTTATGATCAGAGTTGCACTTTCTCAAGCCAATTGGAAGCTCCACAGACCTCTCACTGTGCTGTCTAAAGTCCTGTGGACATGGCCGTCAGGAGGCTGAGGCAGAAGAATCAGTAGTAGCTCAAGGCCAGTCTTGCCTGCCCAAGAAGGATGAAATTAGTCTGGGCTCCATGAGACTCTGTCTCAAAAAACAAAAACAGAAATAGCTCCTCCATATTTAATACTGTAGTTGGATAATTTTCAACTCCCATACACATCTATGGAGCCATCAAAACAAGCTCAATCAAAACAATAAACATAGGGCTTCTGAACGGAGCCAAGAGACATAATGTCAGCCTTTCAAATGGGAACATAGGCTGTTTTAAGGAAAGAATTTGTGCTCACATGCCTGCAAACATCTCTGGAATCTTTATTATTACAAATTAAGGAAACCGTGTTGTCTAGTTTTCTGTCAACTTGTTCCAAGCTAAAGTTATTTAAAAGGAGAAACCTTAGTCAAGAAAATGTCTCCATAAGATCTGGCTGTAGGGCATTTTCTTAATTAGCAATTGATGCAAAAGACCCAGCCAGGTGGGTGGGGCCAACCTGGGTTGGTGGTCCTGGTTCTGTATGAAAACAGACTGGGCAAGTCATGAGGAGCAAATCAGTAAGTAGCACCATGGTTTCTGCATCACCATGGCCTCTGCATCACCATGGCCTCTGCATCACCATGGCCTCTGCATCAGTTCCTACATTCGAACTCCTGCCCTCTTTGAGTTTCTGTCCTGACTTCCTTCAATGGTGAGCAGTGCTGTGGAAGTGTAAGCCAAATAAACCCTTTCCTCTGCAGGTTGCTTTGGTCATGGTGTTTCATCACAACAATAGTAACCCTAAGATAGAAGCAAACAGGCAAGTCTATGATGTTTGGTTCAATATGGACACTCTGGGGTCACGATGAGAAGTCACCTTTGAACCCTGATCGTGGTTCTTCAGGCGTGTGTTTCTCTGAAGCAATGGTCAACACTAGTCACATAGTGACAATTCGGTCAGTGAGTTAACAAGTGACTTTGCTAAAACAAGACTACGTTAACAACCACCAAATCACTGAGATACCTGTGGAAACAGCAAAACCAGAATGGCGTGTTGGTTCTCAATTCACCCTGAGGAAACCTCAATTAAAAACGGAAGGTGTGAGCAGATACATTCCCCGATGAGAGTGGTCTATCCCGTACCTTGGCCCAGTTGTTAAGGATAAGGATGAATAGCATTAAAATGTTCCCTTACTTGGTTTTCACAAGAAATTTGTAAGGTAGCTTTTATTATTTCTATTTTATAAATGAGTAAAGCTCAGAGAGGGTCTGCATACTTATATTGAAAGTAATTGGGCCAGTATTGAAACTCTGGCCTGTTTGGTTTAAAGGCCAGTGTGGGAAGCTGGGGAAGTCTTTAGTTAAAGTGTAAAGAGCAGATGAAGTTGGCAGGCTATGACTATGTCAAGGACCCCAGTGCCTTAGACCCCAAGGAATGGCAAAGCCTCTCCCCTAGATGACATTCCGAGGAAACTGATGCAGAGGGCTCTGAGAAAGAATATAGACAGTGTGTGCTGGTACACATATTTACAAATGATTGACGACCGGAGTGTACAAAGACTAACATCTGCAGCTTCTCCCTCTGAGATGTTTATAACCTCAGACCACTTGCAGACAGAGACCTCCTATCCAGACTGGCTAACCTCTACCCCTGTGCTGTGCATAATAAACATGCTGAAGTTCTGGGCTGCACTATTGTCGGGTACTGCTCTGTCAGAGTGTGCGTGTTCCACTTGATCCTAGCTTTTCTGTATGTGTGTGTGTTCTTCCTTCACTCCCCTGCTACCCCAGGATTCTAAAGAATGCCCCAAGGGGTAAAGCTAAGCTTTAAGTAAATACTTAATTCCCAAGAGAAGAGTCTATTCCCTAGACCCTTTTGAGAATTTTTTTTTTCATTCCTATCAACATACACAGGCGAACTGGGCTTATAATTGAGTCGCTTTGACAAACATTTTGAAAGGTATAAAAGAATAAAAATATACTGAAAAGAATTCTGATTGCCATAAATTGTATCCAAGGAGGCTTAAGATTGAGTTCAAGTATGTTGTCCGTACTTACATCACTCTGGGTAGAATTCCCAGTGTGTGGTCCTACGTTTGGAGTTATTCCCCACAGAAAAGAGCCTCTGATTTTTATATACACTTCAAAACCAAAACATAACTATTAAAAAAAGCAATCCAGACAACCATTTGCTGTATTGAAAGGAGTTAATACTTTCATTAACAACCAGACCTGCAGCCTTCACTAAAATGTCTTGTCTGGTACTGGCTGCAGGCAAACTTTGAGCCCTTCTTGCTAAAACCACAGAGTTGCTCAGCAGGAATAGTATCATTCCAAATCACTGTTTTTAATATACCTACTGATTATCCAAACAACCCTGAAGCAAGAGATCTGAAACTCACTGTTCTGGGTGGTGCCTCCTGCTGCCAGGAGGTGGTGTATTTTACTTAAAAGACACCAAACCACAGTTAAATTACAATTTTAGTTCAAAAAACATCCCAGTGAATGAAACAATGAGAAAAAGAATTCTGTTTGGTAGCAGCAACTTATGTATGTTGATTCAAATTTAAAAATTACTGTAAAAAGACTAATATGAAAAGCACTTTAGTGAATGTTTGACTAACATTCAGTTCAGAAACTTATAGCACTGTTGATAGAATAGTAGATGCCAGGTCTGGAGAGATGGCTCAGCAATCAAGATCACTGGCTGCTCTTCCAGAGGTCCTGAGTTCCTTTCCCAGAAACCATATGGTTCATGACCATCCGTAATGGGATCCGCATTTGAGTTGTTCATACATCCACTGATGGGCATTCTAGGTTGGTTCCATGATTTTGCTATTGTGAGTACAGCAACAAAGAACATGATGTCTTAGTCAGACATGGTGGTGAAAGCTGTTAATCCCAGCACTTGGGAGGAAGAGGCAGGTGGATTTCTGAATTCAAGGCCAGCCTGGTCTACGGAGTAAGTTCCAGGACAGCCAGGACCACACAGAGAAACCCTGTCTCGAAAAACAAAACAAAACAAAACAAAACAAAAGAACATGATGTCTCATTGCCTCTTCATACCTTGTCTTAATCACACAGTTACAGGTCTCCTTAGCACATACTGAGTTAGAGAATCACTCACTGCAGTGACCTGTTCCTTCTCTCTTTCTTTGTCTGATTTTTTGAGATTAGAATAGAATTAAATCATCTCCCCATTCTCTCCCTTTAACCCTTCCTATATACCCCTCCTTGCTCTTTTTCAAATTCCCAGCCTCTTTTTTTCCCATTATTTGTTATTACAAGCAGAGCTGCCTGAGGGAGCTCACCCCCCCCAATCCAGAGTCAAACAATCCTTATTCAGTCCCCCCTCATTTGCATGCTAAGAACAAAAATCAAAATGGGAGTAGCTCCCAAATAAAAATGGCAGTCTCTTTCTGCTTCCTGGTCCTCCGAGGTGTAACAGGCTAGTTGCACTGCCATGCTGACTCACAATCAAATCAGAGTTTCTGATGACAATGGGGAAAGAAACCCTAAGTTGGTTCCTGGGTGGCCTGGCTCAAAATGGGATGGGCACTCTGCTGGCTGGTTTTATGTCATCTTGACCCAAGCTAGAGTTATCTGAAAGAAAAGCCCAGAAGAGAAAATACCTCCTTAAATTAAAGCTGTAGGGCATTTCTTAATTAGTGATTGTTGGGGAAGGGCCCAGGCTGTGGTGGGTGGGGCCACCCCTGGGCAGGTGGTCCTGGGTCCTATAAGAAAGCAGGCCAAGCTAGGAAGTGGTGGTGCACCCCTTTAATCCCAGCACTTGGGAGGCAGAAGCAGGAGGGGCTACACAGAGAAACCCTGTCTAGAAAAAAACAAAAACAAAAAACAAAAAAAAAAAAACCAAAAGGAAAGAAAAGAAAGCAGGCCAAGCAAGTCATGATGAACACACCAGTAAGCATCACCCTTCTGTGGTCTCGTATCAGCTCCTACATCTAGGTTTCTGCCCTGTTATGAGCACGAGTCTGAGAAACTATAATACAGAAGTCTAAACCAAATAAACTCTTTCTCCTCAACTTGCTTTTTTGGTCATGGTGTTTCATCAAAGCAATAGAAACCCTAAGATAGTCACTGACATGGTCCAGCAGGGCACCTTCTTGTCAGCATTTTATAAAAAAGAAGAGGGGGGAAGAGGAGGAAGCAGCAACAGTCACCTGAGAGGACATTGTAACCTCAGTGGATATGCAAACATAGGCAAATACCTGACTGTCTGGTCAGGCACTGCGAAGAAACATGGGATATGTAGTTAGGAAGTAGACATACTGGGAGGCTGTCTAAAGACAGAGGCGGGGCTGTTAGGGGTGAATAGAATCAAGCTTATGGTATACATGTATAAAATTGTTAAAGAATAAATGAAGTTAATTTTTAAAGATGGGGAAATTGCAATTCATGTTTGCTTTCTTCAGCAGAAGTGTTTATTAGTATACATTGTACAAAATAACGAGTTTCATCATGACATTCCATGCATGCACATATTGTACTTTGGTTGTATTCACACCCCTATTACTCTCTTTTGTCTCCCCTTCTATTTAAATGTTAATTTGTTTCATTCCGGAATCCATTCAACTCAACTCTGACCCAAAATCATTTTCACTGAAAAAAAAAAAAAATTCCACACTTAAGAGTTTTGTTCACAACAACCAGTTCCAGGACAGTAACTGTCAAATTTGCTTTTGGCCATATTATTGTGATTAAGATAAACAAATATTGGTTAACAAGCAAACAACAATAATAACAACAAAAAAGCAAATCTCAGCCCACCATCTCATGGCAGACAGATATGTTGTTGCCCTGCCCACTATTCCATTTCTTTTTTTTAAGATTTGTTTATTTATTTTATGTATATTAGTACACTGTAGCTCTAAAGATGGTTGTGAGCCACCATGTGGTTGCTAGGATTTGAACTCAGAACCTTCAGAAGAGCAGTCAGTGCTCTTACCCACTGAGCCATCTCTCTAGCCCCCCACTATTCCATTTCAGAACACTTGTCTTTTCAAATCTGATTTTATGGGTGGAGTCTTTCATACCCACCATTCTGGACCACCACAAACAGACAAGGCTCAGGAGAAACAGAAGAACACTGAAGTCCCTTGCTCCTCACAGATCACAGAATGTGGTAGGCCAGGGACCTTTAATTGTGTCTGAGCCTTCTGTGGCCAAGGCAATTCCCTGATGAAGCCAGAAGGTCTCTATATTTAAGCACACACTTATTACAAATAGAGGTAATAGACTAGAGTTCCTCCAAGAACCTTCTTTCTCTACCTCAGAGGACTCTACTAAGCCCCCATAGCATTTAATACTTTGCAGCCACAGTGGTTCTTCAGTGAGACCTAAATATCTCCCACAGGCCTTAGGGTTGAGAAATCTTACTTCTAACAGATTTTTATTATTATTATTATATGTAAGTACACTGTAGCTGTCTTCAGATCTCATTATGGGTGGTTTCGAACCACCATGTGGTTGCTGGGATTTGAACTCAGGACCTCCGGAAGAGCAGTCAGTGCTCTTAACCACTGAGCCATCTCACCAGCCCCCTAACAGATTTTTAATAGATAGATTCTCCTTCCCTGATAACTAGAGATGTTTGGTCAAAGTGAAAGGTGAGAATTTGAAATCTTAAAACAAAATGTCCCAACTGCTTAGCCCATCAGGAAGAAAGAGACATGTTCCTGCATCGTCTTAATCCCAAGTCTCAACATGCCTCAGAGTGGACAGCACCAGCTCCTCCTGAACACATCCATGTATGTCACAGCAGATAACTTTCCACACACCTACGGTCACTTGATCTTTGACAAGGGAGCTAAAACCATCCAGTGGAAAAAAGACAGAATTTTCAACAAATGGTGCTGGCACAACTGGCGGCTATCATGTA
>NC_034596.1:48406678-48407807 GCF_900095145.1 Mus pahari
ACATAGTTTTACCGGAAGATCCAGCAATACCTCTCCTGGGCATATACCCAGAAGATGTCCCAACTGGTAATAAGGACACATGCTCCACTATGTTCATAGCAGCCCTATTTATAATAGCCAGAAGCTTGAAAGAACCCAGATATCTCTCAACAGAGGAATGGATACGGACAACGTGGTGCATTTACACAATGGAGTACTACTCAGCTATTAAAAATGATGAATTTATGAAATTCTTAGGCAAATGGATGTATCTGGAGGTAATCTGGATATATCCTTAGTGAGGTAACCCAATCACAAAAGAAGTCACTAAATATGCACTCACTGATAAGTGGATATTAGCCCAGAAACGTAGAATACCCAAGATACAATTTGCAAAACACAAGAAAACCAAAAAGGAAGACCAATATGTGGATACTTCATTCCTCCTTAGAATAGGGAACATAATACCCATGAAAGGATATAGGTACAGAGACAAAGTCTGGAGCTAAGACGAAAGGATGGACTATCCAGAGACAACCCCACCCAGGGATCCTCCCCATCATCAGCCTCCAAACCCATACACTATTTATTGCACATGCCAGCAAGATTTTGCTGAAGAGACCCTGATATAACAGTCTCCTATGAGGCTATGCCAGTGCCTGGCAAATACAGAAGTGGATGCTCATAGTCATCTATAGGATGGGACAGAGGGTCCCCAGTGGAAGAGCTAGAAAGAACCCACGGTACTGAAGATGGAACAATAATATGAACTAACCAGTACCCCAGAGCTTGTGTCTCTAGCTGCATATGTAGCAGAAGATGGCCTAGTGATCCATCATTGGGAAGAGAGGCCCCTAGGGTTTGCAAACTTTATATGCCCCAGTACAGGGGAACACCAGGGCCAGGAAGGGGGAGTGGGTGGGTAGGGGAGCAGGGTGGGGGGGGAGGGTATAGGGAATTTTCAGGATAGCATTTGAAATGTAGATAAAGAAAATATCTGGGCTGGTGTGATGGTTCAGTGGGTAAGAGCACCCGACTGCTCTTCCAAAGTTCTGGAGTTCAAATCCCAGCAACCACATGGTGGCTCACAACCATCCGTAACAAGATCTGACGCCCCCTTCTGGTGTGTCTGAAGACAGCTACAGTATAC
>NC_034596.1:48409812-48411205 GCF_900095145.1 Mus pahari
AAAAAAAAAAAAAAGAAGAAAAGAAAATATCTAATAAAGGAAAAAAATTAAAAAAAAATTTTTTAAAGGCCATGAATTTGAGGGAGAGCAAGGAGAGGTATACATGAAGGTATGGTAGAAGGAAAGAAAAGGGAGAAATGTAATTATAATCTCAAAAAATTGGAAAAAACTGTAAATGCCCTTTATCCCTAGCAATTAGGGAAATGCAAATAAAAACAATTCTGGAATTTCATCTTACCCCAGTCAGAATGGCAAAGATCAGTAGACCAAGTAACAAACACTGGAGAGGAAAGGGGAGCCTCGTTCCCTGGGAAAGGGGACCCTCATTCACTGTTGGTGGGACTGCAAACTGGGAAAGGGGACCCTCATTCACTGTTGGTGGGATTGCAAACTGGCACAGCCACCATGGAAATCAGAGTGAAAAATTTCTCAAAAAGCTATACCACTCCTTGGCATATGCCTAAAGGCTCAACATCCTACTTCACAGACATTCACTCAGCTGTACAACCGCAGTTCTATCCACAATAGATAGGAAATGGAAACAGTTGATTCCATCCAGTGGTTGGTTAATCAAAGTTTGGATAAACATACACTGTGGAATACTATTCAGCTGTAAAGAAAAATGAAATCATGAACTGTACAGGTAAATAAATGGATGAAACTGGAAAAAAACCGAATTGAGTGAGGTAACCCAGACCCCAAAATATGAACAACACATGTTCTTTCTCATTGGAAATTCATAGCTCCAAATCTTCATCTGTGAGTACATATCCTAAAGTGGTTGCAAGGAAAGTAAAAAGGACTTCTCTCTGGGGGAGGAAGGGGAGGAAGCATTAAGAATAGAATAGCAGGCTACAGTGATCTGATAGAGGACATGAGAAAAGGGAGGAGATAAATATATGAGAGAAGATAAAACAACAGTAAGGATGTCTGAAAAAGTCATAAGAAATCATACTATTAACTATCTACCTAAGAAAACTATCACACACACACACACACACACACACACACACACACACACACACACACACACGTATTCTCATTCTCATCTGGACTGACAATGCTCCCTCCAAGAGCCAAAGACCACCTAACAAAGCCCCAACACCAGGCAAGAGAAATTCTCTTTTGAGTTGTTGGTGAGGGTTGTCCAAGAGACTCCCAAAACCTCAAAAGCTATTTCTATTGCCTTTGGTTCCCCACCAGAGGTGGAAGGTAAGTCCCTATTGATGAAGACACTGTGCACTTCAGATGTAGCGCCTCTGAGGTGGAGCTGACCTGAGAACCCCCTTCCTGAGGACTAGCTTTCATGGTACCTGAAGGTGCTATGCAAGCTTCCAAACATGGGAAGCAACCAACTGTTCTTCTTTTTTCTTTCTTTTTTTTTTTTTTTTTT
>NC_034596.1:48411355-48418914 GCF_900095145.1 Mus pahari
GAACTCAGAAATCCGCCTGCCTCTGCCTCCCAAGTGCTGGGATTAAAGGTGTGCACCACCACTGCCCGGCCCAACTGTCCTTCTTAGCATGGCACGATAACCCTACGGGTGCATTAGTGGCACACACACTTTTAACAGTAACCAACAGCTCTCTAATTGGACTCAAGACCTGCTCAACAAGGGGAAAAATCATGGCAGTGCTGAAATTCTACCAAACTAGCCCAGAGCTAATGAAGTCATGGATCTTGGAGGAGAAACTACAACCACCACTTTACTAAACCAGAAAAATCCAGATCTATACTCTAAATATTTGCCCTTATATCCACTAATAAGTTTAGTTCTCACCCCCTCATCAAGGAAACTTCTCTTTGTGACAGAAAATCACAGCTGATCAAAAGGCAAAGTTGTGGAGTCCAATCCCAATGGTGCATCAACAAAACAATCCCCACACCTACGGCTCAGGGGTCATTATGGACGAAGGGGAGAAAGACTGTAAAAGTCAGAGGATCAGGGGGACTACCACAAGAGACCATGTGTCCTAGTAGTGACAGAAGCTGTACCCCCAAAAAAAATCTCACAGATGAGCCTACCTAAACATGAGCTGATCAAGGACAACAATAAACATCACAAAGTGGATGGGGGGAGATCATGAGCCATCAATTCTACCTGAAGAACTTTGGGCAGCTAAGGAGCACTGAGAGCTGGGGACATAGCCTTCCTCAGGGAAGAGCACCCCAACTGCTTATCCAATGCCAAATGGTCAACCCTGAAAACATACATTCAAGTAACAGTATTATACTTACTGACCAGGTTATATTTAGGAAGATATGTGTATACATATATACATGTAATAACAAGTAATGGGAGCCGGGCGTGGTGGCACACGCCTTTAATCCCAGCACTTGGGAGGCAGAGGCAGAGGCAGGTGGGTTTCTGAGTTCGAGGCCAGCCTGGTCTACAGAGTAAATTCCAGGACAGCCAGGGCTACACAGAGAAACCCAGTCTCGAAAAACCAAAAAAAAAAAAAAAAAAGTAATGGGTAAAAAGAGGCCATGAATTTGAAAAACAGCAAGGAGGGGTACATCAGAAGGTTTAAAGGGAGTGAATGGGAAAATAATTTAATTATATTATAAGCTCAAAACTAAGAAAAAGAAAGAAAGGAAAGGAACAGATCACAGTGGGTGATTCTCCATCTCAGTATGTGCTAAGGAGTCCTATAATTGTGTGCTTAAGACAAGGTATAAAGAGGCAACAAGACAACATGGTTTTTGTTGCTATACTCACAATAGTCAAATCACGGAACCAACCTAGATGCCCGTCAGTGGATGAATGAACAATTCAAATGTGGTACACATATACAATGAAATTTTGTTCAGCTATAAACAAGAATTAAATTATGAAAGGTTTCAAAAAACGAATGGCTCTAGAGAGGATATTAAGCACTATACTTAATTGCTACATTCAGACTCATTTCCTGTTTTCCTTAGAACAGGCAACTAACGTAGACTGTCCTGTCCCAGGCCTTCCAAAATAGCCACCGCCTGTTTGTGAAAGCCTCAAGGGACCTTTCATCCTTCTCAATGGCATAGTCCTTTACTATATAGATTATCTGCTTGTCTTCGGCCCAGACGATGAAATCTTTAACCTAAATATCATTTGGATGTCACACCAACTGGTGTCTTCTGGTTATCATGTCCCCACCCCAGACACAAGTGCCCTCTCAAGAAGTATGATTACAGCCAGGCGGTGGTGGCGCACCCCTTTATTCCCGGCACTTGGGAGGCAGAGGCAGACGGATTTCTGAGTTTGAGGCCAGCCTGGTCTACAGAGTGAGTTCCAGGACAGCCAGGGCTACACAGAGAAACCCTGTCTCGAAAAAAAAAAAAAAGGCAGAGAAGTCAGCGTGGCAGGAATGTGACAGAGTTTGACAAATCACACCCACAATCGAGAGAGCAATGGTTGCTGCTGCTCAGCTTCGTTTCTCTGCTTACACAGTCCAGGGTCCAGGACAGAGACTGTCACTACCCACAGTGCACACCCTTCCACTTCAACTGATTCAGTTAAAATCACTCCCTACAGGCATGCCCAGAGGTGCTTCTAGATTTGGTTAAGTTACAGTCAAAACTAACCATCACATACTATGGAAAAGATCATAAAGCCTTTAAACAGTCCCTAACTATTGTCCCCTTCTTGGCCCAACTGGCCCTGAGAAAACCTTTTTTATATGCTCGTGAGATACATTGCTTTAGTCCTCACTCAAATGCTGAGATTTGGTGCAGAGGAGCCTACCTGTCAAAAACCTTAGCCATGCCCCTGAACTTTGCCCTCAGTCACCCTTTTCATTAAAGAGCTATAGAAACTAACACTGGGACCAGGAATCACTGATTTATGCTCCAGGTTATGTTAGATATATTAAACTCTAATGCTTTTCACTGGATTTCCGATATCTGTATTCACAAATACCAAACCTTCTTGTGGAAACCCTGGAAGTCAGTGTCAAACCTTGCCAAACCCTAGCCATGCTACCCTACCACCATACCTAAAATTCCCTTTCCCTATGCCAGTACTTCCTCCCACAAAGCCACACATATGCCAATAAGGCAACACCCCCTAACAGGGCCACTCCCTGTAGGCCAAGTATTTTAACACATGAATCTATGGGAGCCATACCTATTCTCACCACCACACATTCTAAAGGTAAAAATCTGTCTTGGTTTATGGCATTGACACAAAAACAATACTCCCTTCAAAGGGTGTAAGAAAGAGTTTATTCTGGAGCCAACGATGAGTGGCAATGGCTCAGAAAAAAGGATTTAGGTAATCTCACATTTCATGTTCCAATATGGAATCAGTTTCACAAAATTTTTTCAGAGTAGCATAACAAAGAAAGGCATAAATCAAGACACTTTTCAAATACTTTGATGAATGCAACAGGTAAACAGGAAGTTAGATGTTATCTGAACGTGTTCTTAGCCCTTTGATTGGTGAAACCAGGAAGGCTTAAGTTAATACATTCTAAAAGAGCTTTATTCATTAGTCACAGGATGTTAGGTCCAAGACAGAGTTGGGTAAGGGATAGGTATTTAGTAAAGATAGCTCAGGATAAGTTGTAACTGGGCTCTGGATCTCTAGCATTCTGATTTCCCCATCACTGAAGGGCTAATCAGTCAATCTGCTTCTGTAGATATAGATTCTTTCCAGGAATTCTCATTCCCCATGGTTCAGTGAAGTCTGGGCATGACTCCCTTGGTAAGTCAGGGCTGACCTTCCTATTGATGAGAGTCTGGTATTGAGTAACCAACTACCACCGTGTTAGCATTGATTGTGAATTGATATCTGTTTCTTTCGTGAAGTTGGTTGCCCTCGCGTCTGTGTATAAATCTTTAGAATTGCAATCTCTTCTTGGTGGACTTCACTTTTAATGAATAGTGTCCTTACCTATCTTTTCTGATTAGTTTTTTTTTTTTTCAAAGATGTATTTATTATTATACATAAGTACACTGTAGCTGTCTTCAGACACACCAGAAGAGGGCGTCAGGTGATTGCAAGCCACCATGTGGTTGCTGGGACCGGAACTCAGGACCTTCGGAAAGGGCAGTCAGTACTCATAACCTCTGAGCCATCTCTTCAGCCCCTTCTGATTAGTTTTTATTTAAAGCTGATTTTGTTAGATAAAATAGCTATGCCTTCTTAATAATAAAGTGTGTTTCTTGATGACAGCAGAAAGATGGAGCCTCTTTTCTAGCATAATCTGTTAATCTGTGTCATTGTATTGGGGACTTGAGAACCTTGATATTGAGGTTTATTATTGAACAGTGTTTATTAGCCCTGTTATTCTAGTGTGGTGATTTTTTTTTTCTGACCTTTGTTGGTTACCTGTATTATTTATTCCTTGTGTCTTCTGAGAACCTTTCTTCAGACTGAAGTGCTTCTTTATCTGTAGAGCTGACTTAGTGAATACAAACTCTGAAATTTGCTTTTATCACAAAAAAATTTGTTTTCTTCCTCCTTGAATTATGACTGATGGTTTTCCTGAGTATAGTATTCTGGGCTGATAACTATGGTCACTCAGAGCTTTCTTTCTTTCTTTCTTTCTTTTTTTTTTTTTTAAAGATTTATTTATTTATTATATGTAAGTACACTGTAGCTGTCTTTAGACACTCCAGAAGAGCGCATCAGATCTTGTTACGGATGGTTGTGAGCCACCATGTGGTTGCTGGGATTTGAACTCCGGACCTTGTTACGGATGGTTGTGAGCCACCATGTAGTTGCTGGGATTTGAACTCCGGACCTTCAGAAGAACAGTTGGGTGCTCTTACCCACTGAGCCATCTCACCAGCCCCACTCAGAGCTTTCAGACCATCTGTCCAGGTCCTTTTGTCTTTCACTCCACTGAAAACCTGGTATTATTCATTCTAATAGGTCTGTCTTTATATGTGACTTGCCATTGTTTAATATCCTTTCTTTGTTCTGTACATTTAGTACCTTGATTATTATATGCTATGTGGAGATCCTTTTCTGGTCCTATATATTTAGTGCTCTGTATGTCTCTGGAACCTTGATAAACATCTTCCATTAGATCTGGAAATTTTTCTTCTATGATACTGTTGAAAATATTTTCTGTGCCTTTGACTTGGGTGGGTTTATTCTCCTTCTCCAATACTTACTGCATTTGGCCTTTTCTCAGTGTCTCAGATTTCCTTGATGTGCTGTACCTGGATTTATAAATTTTTTCATATTTTCTTTGACTAAGTGATCCAGTCCTTTTACTGTCTCAAGACCTAATATTCTCTGATCTACTTATCCAAATGTTGGTGAGACTTTCTGCTGGGCTTTTCATTTGACTTCCTTGAGTTTTTCACTTTGAGTTTTATTTCAATTTGTCTTTTCTACAAAGATTCCATTTCTTTGTTAAATTCTATTTTCATATCTTAACTGCTTTGTTTCATTTAACAATTGTATTTCCATACTCTTCATTCAGTCATTTATTCATATTCTCTTTGAACTTTTTGAATATATTTATAATTGCTATTTTTTGTACCATGTTTCCTCTATAAGTTTATTATTAATTAATTAATTAATTCACTTTACATCCAGATTGTGGCTCCCCATTCCTCCTCTCTTCCCAGTCCCGCCCTCACAAATCTCTCCCCCTCTGCTATCCCCTCCCCTTCGAGAGTACCCCCNCCCCCCCCCCGTACCACCCCACCCTAGGACATCTAGTCACCATAGGTCTAAGTGCATCCTCTCCTACAGAGGTCCAACTAGATAGAGGAAAGGGATCCAGTGGCAGACGTCTGAATCAGGGACAGCCTCGGCTCCAATTGCTAAAGGACCCACCTGAAGATCAAGCTGCACATCTGCTACAAATGTGTAGGGGGCCTAGGTCCAGCCCTTGCATGCTCTTTGGTTAGTGGTTCAGTCCCTGTGAGCACCCCTGGCCCCAGGTCATTTGACTCTGTAGGTCTTCTTGTGGTGTCCTTAACTCCTCCAGCTCGATCAATTCTGTCCCACAATCTTCTACAAGACTCCTGGAGCAGTGCCTGGGAGAATAGCAATTGATGCAGAATAACTGGAGACCTGGGGTGGGAGATGTTCCTGGCAGTCTATGGTGGTGACCCCTAGTTGAGATTCCTACCAGCAAGCCACCTCCTGTAGACAGGTGGGACTTCTAGGAGGGAGAGGGACATCAACCCACCCACAAAACCTTCAATGTAAATTGTCCTACCTACAAGAGGCACAGCGATAAAGTCGGAACAGAATGGCCAGCCAATGAATGACAGGCCCATCTTGAAACACATCCCATGTAAGGTAGCCAATTCCTGACACTATTTTTTTAAATTTATTTAATTAATTTATTTCATGTACATGAGTACACTGTCACTGTCTTCAGACACACCAGAAGAGGGCATTGGATCCTCATTACAGATGGTTGTGAGCCACCATGTAGTTGCTGGGAATTGAACTTAGGACCTCTGGAAGAGTAGTCAGTGCTCTTAACCACTGAGCCACCCTCTAGCCCCCTGACACTATTAATGATACTCTTTCTATGCTTTGCACACAGGAACCTAGCATAACTGTCTCCTGAGAGGCTTCATCCAGCAGGATATGGAGATAGATGCAGAGACCCACAGCCAAATATAATTGCTTTTTTTTTTTTTTTTTTTTTGTTTTTTCGAGACAGGGTTTCTCTGTATAGCCCTGGCTTTCCTGGAACTCACTTTGTAGACCAGGCTGGCCTTGAACTCAGAAATCTGCCTGCCTCTGTCTCCCGAGTGCTGGGTATAATTGCTATTCTTAAGTCCTTGTCTTTTATATCATTTTCTCAGGAAATGTCGGGGATGTCCTGGTTGCTGTAAGAAGCATGTCATATTACTTGTTCTTTTTTGTTTTGCAGTGGGACACACACATTTGGGGTGAGAACACTTACAGTGTTTCATGTTGTGGAGATCTGGAGATTGCTTTTGTTGGGTAGGTCTTTGGATTTTTGTTTGCTCTTACCCCAACCTGTCGGGTTGTAGACCAGCTGTATGATACTAGGTTTTCAGACTTCTGTAAGATGGAATGCCAAAACTTTAATTTACATTTCCTTATTGGCTACCAATATTGAGCACTTTTTTAGACGTGTGTTTTAGTCATTTATGTTCCTTTTGAGAACTCTATTCAGATCCATAGCTTCCTTTCTTCCTTCCTTCCTTCCTTCCTTCCTTCCTTCCTTCCTTCCTTCCTTCCTCCTTCCTCCTTCCTCTCTCTCTCTCTCTCTTTCTTTCTTTCTTTCTTTCTTTCTTTCTTATATGTGAGTACACTGTAGCTGTCTTTAGACACCTCAGAAGAGGGCATCAGATCTCATTACAGATGGTTGTGAGCCACCATGTGGTTGCTGGGATTTGAACAGTCAGTGCTCTTAACCACTGAGCCATCACTCCAGCCCTTTAATTGTTTTCTTGATGCTTAGTTTTAAAATATAAATTGTTCTCATTATTGGTGTGTGGGCACGCATATGCATGTCGTAGCACACAAATGGAGGTCAGAGGACAACCTTGTGGAGTTGGTTCTCTAAACTTTTATGTGGGTTCTGGGGATTGAACTAGGGTCTCTAGGCCTGCCTCTTCAAGCACCCTTATTCCCTGAACCATTTTGTCAACCTTTATTGCTTATTTTTTATATTCCTTATATATTCTTGATCAAATATGTAGCTAGCAAAGATTTTTCACCCATCATGTAAGCTGCTTCTTCACTTTATTAGCTCTATTGTGCAAAAAAAAAAAAAAAAAAAAAGAAGAAGTCTTTAATTTTATATTTTCATTTATTAAGTTGATTTTATCAGCAACTAGAATCCTATCTTGAAAGTCCTTATCAGTAGTTGTACATTGTACTCCTGACCTTTTCCTGTAGTAGTTTCAGAGTTTGGGGTTTTACATTAAGGTATTTGATTTACTTAGAGTTGATTTTTGTGCAGGGCGAGAGGAAGGGATCTAGTTTCATTCATTTACATGTAGATATCTAGTTTCCCCAGAACTAGTTGATATCTTTTATCCAGTATGTACTCTTTTTTTTTT
>NC_034596.1:48419119-48421718 GCF_900095145.1 Mus pahari
TGAGCCACCATGTGGTTGCTGGGATTTGAACTCTGCACCTTTGGAAGAGCAGTCGGGTGCTCTTACCCGCTGAGCCATCTCACCAGCCCCAGTGTGTACTCTTAACATCTTTGTTGAAAACAATGTAGCTGTATAAAGTCTATTCTATTCTATTCTATTCTATTCTATTCTATTCTATTCTATTCTATTCTATTTTATGGTGTGCTATTGATGTACATGTCTGTTTTGTGCCAAGCTAACTTTTTATCTATGGCTCTATAATATAACTTGAAATCAGGTGTAACAATAACTTCAGCATTATACTTTTCATTCATGATTGCTTAATCAATGTGTGATATATTGTTCCTATGAATTTTAGATTTTTTTTTTCTCTATTTCTGTGAAAGAAAAAAAAGGCACTAGAATTTCAGTTGAGATCATACTGCATCTATAGGTTGATTTTGGTTTATGGTTGTTTTCAAAATATTGATTCTTCTGATCAGTGATTGAGTCTGGGACTCTGTATTGGTTATTGTTTTATTATTGTGATAAAACACCATGACCAAGGCAACTTATGGAAAGAAGGTTTTATAAGAGTTAAAATTCTGCCAAGCCCAGTGTAGACAGAATGACACCCTGGTGTAGACAGAATCACATTGTTTCTTCCTCCTGGGACAGCACCCCGTCTCTATCCCCCATCCCCTTTGGTGTGAGCCTCCAGAATATTGGTGGCTGCTGTGGGCATAAGGCTTGTTTGTTTAATAATGTGCATATTTTCACATTCCTCTGAAGAATGTCCTCCCTGTTATCATTAATGACTCCGTCAGAATTAGAGGCCAGGAGTCAAGGATATGACTATGTCTCCACAAAATGGTAAAGGTGGAGATCTTCAGGACAGCCTTTAAGGCTATGGGAAAGAGCTCTAAATACATACGTTCAAAATGTATATAATTTCTCAACTATGCAAAATATAAGGATGCAATATGGATTATGAGGCACTTTATGAACCTAAAGGAAGAAAGACAGTTACATTAGCTTGTCAGAAAGATACAAAGGCAGACAGATTCCTGAGTTCAAGGTCAGCCTAGGCCAGAGCAAGGTTAGTCCCAGGTATGGTAGAAATGTTAATTTCAGGGCAAGGTCCCACACAACTAGCTTATCACCTCTGCTGAACAGGAGCAGGCAGATAGATGTTTTGAGTTCTTTTGCAATGTTGAAAGGAACTGTGTGCTTGTTATTTTCTAGGAATCAAAGGGCTGGGGTCACAGGATGCTGACTCACAGGTAATCAAAAGGAAACCTGGAGTAAATGACTGGATTGACAGGTAAAATAAAGGACTGGACCTGTATTCTGTGGGAGATGAGCTATCCAGAGAATTTTTTAGGATAAAAAGAGAGAACTGCTTGGAGAACTGACAGACACATGGATGGGCACACACACACACACACACACACACACACACACACACAGCAAGTAGGACATAGATCTACACAGGTTGTCAGTTTAGATCCACGATTTGACTTCCCAGTGGTTCTTTTCGCTGCTCCCAGACACCTTTCTCTCAGAACCCCTCTCCAAACCAAGGCTGGTTCTTGGCAACATCCCCCAAAGCTAGCATGCACAATGGCAAAGACAGACCTCACAGCAGGCAGCAGGCATGGTAATTAGAGCTGGTGCCTGGGGTAGAAGGTGGAAGGTTAGAGCTCACACTTCAAACCACTAGCAGGAAACACAGACAACAGTGGGAAGGGCAAAAAGCTGTTAAGCCATAGATCCTGTCTCCAGGAATGTACCTCTTCCAAACATTCTACACCTACCCAAGTGGTATCACCAATTTAGGATCAAGTGTTCAGACATCTAAGATTTTGAGGAATATTTATCAGCCAAGCCACCACATTCCACTCTGCAATTGCCATAGTCTTGTGGCCAGAACATAATGCAAACAGTTGCCTTCCAGGAACAGAAAATGCTTTATGCTCTCTTTTGCAAGTTGGAAGTGTAACTGTGTGGTACCATATCCAGAGGGAACCCTTCGCTTTATTCCAGTGAAGATTTGGCTTCTCCTCAGTGGTGCTCATCTCCTTGACAAGGACAGGACAGCCTCTTTTCAAGCACAAGCTTGCTTGCTTGCTTGCTTGCTTGCTTTATTATTTATTTACTTATTTATTTTGCCTTTGGGCAGTATTGGTCTTTTATTTTTATTTTATTTATTCATTTATTTATTTATTAAATAAAATAAATACATTTACATACACTATATAGTAAGAATATTTTATTCCATCAAGCTTTGACTGTAGCATTAATCTTGCCAGTGTCCTATTTCTCTCCAAATGTACATCTTGTATTCTTTTCTGGCCCATTCTGTTTCTTTTTCATTGTAGACATACATATAAGTGATTACTAATAACCACACAACAGAGTCAGTAGTGGGATGTCTTGAAATCGCCTTTGTCAAGGGAATTAGTCCATTACTTGAAAACTTAGTCTCATATAACATCTTAAGAAACAAAGGTAGGGGGGGCTGGAGAGATGGCTCAGTGGTTAAGAGCACTGACTGTTCTTCCTGAGGTCCTGAGTTCAATTCCCAGAAACCACATGGTAGCTCACAACCATCTGTAAT
>NC_034596.1:48421904-48467857 GCF_900095145.1 Mus pahari
ATTGTTCTCCTTTGGAAGAGGCTAAGCCTAGAAAAAAAAAAAAAAAAAAAAAAAAAAAAAAAAAAAAGAATGAGTACTGTGATAAAACTAATCAACTTTTAGCATCTCAGAGCACAGGGAAGGATAACAATGAACTTAGTGATAAAGCAGGTATTTCAGAACAGTCTAGTTTCCAAGTGTGCCCTGGAAGAGAATCTTCTCTCCAACAACCACAGAGCTCAAGTTGTAGAAAATTAAACTGAAGCCCCCGTTATAAAGTTGGCTAAGTTACAGTCAAAATTCAACCCCTATCCTTGGAGGGTGTCAGCAGTTAAAGTAAGGGCATTAAATGATAAAGAATGGGATCCTGTAACATGGGATGCATCTATAGCCTCATACATTGTGCCCTATGACTGACTGAGGAAGAGAAGTCTAGAACCTGGTTTACTGATGGTTCTGCATGTTATACAGGCACCACCCAGATGTGGAGAGCTGCCCTATCACAGCCCCTATCTGGGACACTGAAAGACACTGGTAAAGGAAAATTTCATAGTGGGCAGACCTTCAGGCAATACACATAATCATACATTTTATTTTGAAGGAGAAATGGCCAGATTGTGATTGTTCATTGACTCATGGATTGTAGCCAATGGATTGGCTGATGGTCATGAGCTTGGAAAGGACATGATTGGAAAATGGATGAGAAAGGCATCTGGTGTAGATCTCTTCAAATGGGTAAAGGATGTGAGGATTCTTGTTTCCCATATAAATAAATGTTCATCAAAAGGATACTTCAGCTGAGGAGAAGTTCAGTAATCAAGTAGATAGAATGATCTGGTTGAAGCACAGTCAACCTCTTTCCCCAGCCTATCATTGCCCAGGGCACCCAGAAACAAAGAGGTCATGGTGACAGAAATGAGGGTTATTCATTGGCTCCACTCATGGAGGCTGACCTTGTTATAGGTGCTACTGAGTGCCAGATCTGCCAAGCCAAGACCAACAATGAGCCCCAGATATGGCACCATTTTCCATAGTAACCAGCCTGTGACCTGGTGGCAGGTTGACTACATTGGACCTCTTCCTCCATGGAAAGGACAATGTGTTGTCCATACTGGAGTAAATACTTGTTCTGGTTATAGATTTGCCTTTCCTGCATGTAATGCTTCTGCCAAAACTTGGATGTTTCATGGACTTACGGAATGTTTTATCCACCGTCATGGTATTGTATTCCACACAGTTTTGCTTCTAACCGAGGAACTCACTTCACTGTCAGAGAAGTGAAACAGAGGGCTCACAACCATGTTCTCCAGCATCCTGAGGCAGCCAACATGATAGAAAGATGGAATGGTCTTTTGAAGATACAGTTACAGTGTCATTTAGGGGGCAGCAGCAGGGAGGGTTGGGACAAAGTTCTCTAGAAGACAGTATAAGCTTTGAATCAACATCTGGTATATGATATGGTTTCTCCCATAGTCCAGGAAACAAGGGGTGGAAAAGGGAATAGTTTTCCCTGTCTCACTGTCACCCCTCATTAGCCACTAGGAAACTTTTTTTTTGCTCTCTGTTCTGCTGGCTTAGACATGCTGGTTCCAGAGCTGGGAATTCTCCTTCCAGGAGCCATAGCAAACATACCATTGAACTAGAAGCTCTGACTTTTCCCTGGCTACTTTGCGTTTCTGATTACCTTAAGCCAATAGGCTAAGAAAGGAGTAATTAGGAGGGGTGATTGATCCAGATTACCACAGGGGGAATTGGATTGCTTCTCCACAATGGAGGTAAGAAGGATTATGTCAGATTCGTTAGGTTAGGGCATCTCTTGGTGCTACCATGTCCTAGGATTAAAGGCTATGGGAAATTAATCCAGGCAGGATGATAAAAGGCACAGACCCTTCAGAAATGAAGGTATGTGTCGCTCCTCTAGAAACTTAGCCAATGCCTGCAGAGGTGCTTGCTGAGGGTGGAGGAAATACAGAATGGGTAGGAGAGGAAGGTAGTTGTAAATACCAGCTAAGATTATGTGACCAGTTGCAGAAAAAGAAGATTATAATTGATTTGAGTGTTTCTGTTGTATTTTGTTAGGAATGAGTTTGTATGATACTTGTGTTTTCTTTTCTCAATTACTTTATCATATGATGTAACATCATTAGGCCTAGTTATGACCTGGTTAAATACATAATGTGTTTGTAATTGTACATGAAACAATTACATTATGTTTAGGTGTTACTATGTCCTGGTTATTGTTTTCATTTGGAAATTAGTTAGCAAGGAGTGAGTTTATGATGACTATTCTTGGTTGTCAACTACATCTGGAATAATTTAAAGCTCAAAAAACGGAGGGCAACCCTGTGAGGGATTGCTGCTTAATTGGAAGTGGGAAGATCTACTTCTAAATCAGATCTTTGAGGTAGGAAGACAGACCTTCCATTCAGGATCATTAACAACGATCTAACCTGGTCCACACTTTCTGCTGGAGCCTAAGGGCACAGACAAAGGAAGTGTTTGTTCTTTTCCTGCTCGCTAGCAGTCTATTCCTTTCCTGACACTGGAGCCAGGATTCTAGTGTACGCTGAAAACCAGCGGAGACATCCAGCCTTATGGTCTGAGCAACTTCTGGATTCTTGACTTCTCCATTCATAGGCAGCCACTGTTGGATTAGCTGGACTTCAGCCTGCAAGTCATTCTAATAAATCACCTTTCTATATAGATTCATTCTATAAATTCTGTTAGTCTAGAGAACCCTGACTAATACAAGTATTCTCAAAGAAATGTGAATACTCTCAACTTTCAGGATTTTTGTGTGGGGGTAGGTCTTTTGTTTTTGTTTTTGTCTTTTGATGGTGCCACAGATTAAGCACTAGAAAAATGCTCTATCACTTTGAGAAACTAGGAGTTAGACACCCCGGTTGGCAGACAGGTAGGGAGCTGGCTAAGGGAAGGGAATATAAAGGTGGTACATTTTCAAAACAGCAGGCTTCTTCCTCACCATCTTGATTTGAGAGAAGAACCCAGCAATTTAAGACAAAGGCCCTGTAGGCATCCGGCCTCCTCTCCATAGGCCCCCTGCTGAGAGACTGGCTCAACTGGTTCAAGGCAGGATCAGGACTGGTTAGACCACAGTTGTGGGCTAATTAACCAATCCCCCCCCCTCCCGTCTATGTGTCTGCTGTAGGAGTGTGTTTCCTCATTCCCAGGACTGCCTTTCTTCAATAGCTGATGCTACGTCTGGTATTTGTTGAGATTTTTGTGATGCTGACTGTTATACTCAGGATTTTTCCTGCCTTTCAATTTTTTAACAGGAAGAGAAAATGAACCAATCAAGACCTCTTGACTGTATCCACTGAACTACACTGCCTACCCCAGAATATTCAACTTTTCCTGAAGGTCAGTTTGAGACTTTCCATTCCTGTGAAAGATAAAACTTACTGGAGAGAAAGTGCAACGAATTGTAAAATATGTAGGAAAATATATTTAGTTTCTGCCTTCAATAACTATATATTTAACGGGTATATAATATTACTGTGGAAAATTAAGTACTAAAACATAAGGGCAAAATATGTGGCTATATCTTTTTTTTTTTTTTTTTTTTTTTTTTGGGTTTTTCTAGAGACGGTTTCTCTGTGTAGCCCTGGGTGTCCTGGAACTCATTCTGTAGTGCAGGCTGGCCTCGAACTCAGAAATCCGCCTGCTTATGCCTCCCAAGCGCTGGGATTAAAGGCGTGCACCACCTCTGCTCGGCGGCTACATCATTCTTAATTTTTGTTTTTATTTTATTTTATGTGTTCGGGTGTTTTGCCTGCGTGTATGCACATCATGTGTGCTCAGTACCTGAGGAGACCGGATTCCCTGAAACTCAAGTTCCAGGTTGTGAACCATCACGTGGGTGCTGTAATTGAACCCAAGACCAATGGAAAAGCAGCCACTGCTCTTCGCTGCTGGTCCTTGTCTCCAGACCTTCAATTACTGTTGAAGGAATGTAAACAGCCTAGCCAACTAAGATACATTCACGCATTCATTTACCCGGCCTGTTTCTGTATTTAGAGTATATTCCATTCCTAACACAAATTTGGCAGTATCAAATAGTCTTGATCTGAATATTCAGCTGTTTATAACGTTAAAAAAATTCCTCCCTCTTTTGCCCTCCCTATTTACCAATCACACTGCCAGATTTGATTAATTAGTACAGTTTGCTCTTCCATCCTGAAACTTTTGTATTGCCACAGGCACACACATACATACTTCTAAAGTTGACTTCTTAGTATTTCAAAATCTTATCTTTGAACGCTTTCAGTATCTGTATACAAAATTCAAAAAAACATCATACTTTATTGTTAAACATCGTTTCCCATTCCCCACTGTTAAAAACGTTACATCGGTTAAAAATTACTATCTACCTTCGTGTTAGATATCTAGATTCTAGAAATCCAGCAAATCTTTCAAGTTGTTTTGAAAGGCGCCGAGGAAGCGCCATTAGGATAAACCGAGTTCGAATCAGTTCTATCAGGTGTTAGTTGACCCTCTATTAATCCTAGCCCTAATGCTTCCTTCTGTTCTTTCAGATGTCTGCCCAAAGGACCTAAATCCTTGTGGAAGTTTCTTAAAACCCCCTCAAATGTAATCCCTTCAGAAACTCCAGCCATCTGGGATTCAAATTTTCATTCTTGCCCTCGCTAAAGAAAACCTACATCCCTGAGCCAAGCGAGGACAATAGGGAACTGTGATGCAAAAGAATTCCTTAAGGGAGAGGCCCCGGAGAATACGCATTCGCGCGCGTTCTCATTAGCATGGGCAAACCTCCTTGCAGCATGTGGCCTGTTGGGGGGTGACTGGTGCACTCCGCACGCCTCCGGGGACGTGCCGGACAGGGAGTTGTTTTCTCGGCCGGGTCCCCGCAGCCGCCCCTGCGCACAAACCCGAACTTCACCCCCCACCCCCCCGCCAGCCAAGGCGCAGACGCAGCCTCCCACCGTCCACTTCCCCGGGGAGGGGCGGAGCAGCCGTGGGTTCCGGGTCGCAAACGGAAGTGGACAAATTTGAATTGTGCGAGCCGTTGGATGGGGCTGAGCCGGGTGGGCGTACGGCATCGCTGCGGTCGACGTGAGCGGTAGCGCGGCGAGCCTGGGACTTCTGCCCCGCGCCTGGTGAGGACGTGCCCGGGGACGGACAGAGGTGTCACGGGCGGCCGGGTAGGTGTGAGCGGTAGGGGGCTTCTCCACGCGCTGGACGGTGCGCACTGCCGCTGTCGAGCCCCGAGGTGCCCTTTATTAATTAAAGGCGGAAGGAGGGAGGGTTTCACGGATGGGGCGCTCGTTGTGGCTCCCAGTTGCTCCTGAGACCGGTCCCTCACCGCAGAGAAATGACAGCCTTGAAATGCCTCGAGGGGATTTAAGCTGAAATCCGAGTATCCTTTGTGTTTAAAACCGGGGTATTTTTCTTTCACACCTTGACATTTCTTGTGTACCGCAAAAATCTGAGCCCTATTGCTCATTTAAACTGGCTACAGTAGCAGCGGTGGCTCACAGATGTTAAGTTTGCTAACAATGGGGATAGGGTCTAGTGTCACCCCCAACCCCCACCCGTTCCGTCCCGTCCCCGCTTTTTACCCTCTTCATTCATTGGGTAACTGTGTTATTATCGAGTTATTTTAGAGGAACTCAATGCCTCAGGAATTGAGTTTTCTTTGAGCGCTTTTTGTTTGGGTTTTCTTTTTGTTCATCTTTTATGATGAACTTGACTCTCACAAACCCCGACAAAAAGCCACACTTTTTTGAACAGCTCAGATGTGCACGGTAAACAAACTTTCCTTTGAAAGAAGTTCTATACTTTGCCTTACTGAAAACTGTCAGGTTGCTTGTGTGTTTTGTAGAAAAAAAGGTACAGAGATCCCTTTAAGGTTTTAGCAATTGGGTAAACTGTGTAAACACCATTTTAAAGTGGTACTTAGTAACATCCAAAGTAAAATCATTTCTTCCTCCTTTATGCCTGCTAATGAATCCTGCTTTCAGTATTCAAGTAGGAAAAAAAGTAAATAGCAAGATCATTGAAATGAAAGTGTTTCAATGAGGCTGCCACAAAGCTACTGGCTGGCCTTTCTCAAAGAGTGCAGTCAGATCTGCTAGCTTCCTAAATGGTACCAGCAAGTAACCTGTTAGAGATTTTCTGTATCCTAATGTGCTTTTTGCTCCCAGTCTCTTCCTTCCTTCGTTTGTTTGTTTGTTTATTTATTCTTGTTTTTTACCGACATCAGTAAATGTCACACTTAATTGTATGCGTACTCCTATAAGGGCTCCATCCTGTACTCAAACGTCACCGATTTTAACTTTCTAAAAGATGGACTTGGATAATGCCTTTTAACTGAAAAGTTAGACTAGTCTACCAGAGGTTTCAAAACATGGACTTCCTTGTCCAACCTGGTAATATATTAGTTAAAGACATACAACTAGAACCAGACTTCTTGCTTAGAATTCCCATCCCTAGGACCTCATAGCTGTGTGACCTTGACTAGGGAAGCTGTTTAACCTCACTAATTAAAGTCTCAAGTAATGGGGATAAAGACTTCCTTGTGTGATTGATTATTGTGGGAATTCTAGGAACTATTATATGTATATGAAGGTTAATGAGAATAGATGTCAAAAATATAGCTACTAACCATGGTATAACTATAGCATGCATCTTTTTTTTTTTTTTTTGTTTTTGTTTTTCGAGACAGGGTTTCTCTGTGTAGCCCTGGCTGTCCTGGAACTCACTGGACCATGCTGGCCTCAGACTCAGAAATCTGCCTGCCTCTGCCTCCCGAGTGCTGGGATTAAAGGCGTGCGCCACCATGCCCAGCCAAATAATTTCTTGAGTCTTTCTCATGTTAACTTTGTAACTATTGTGTTAATTTTGTCCTGTCTCTTACTGCTAGTCTTTGCATCATTGAGTTCTCTCTGGTTTTAATAATGTAAGCATGCATAGCCATGAACTTTCCTCTGCTTTTACTGTTTCTTTTTAGGGACTAGAAACTCCCACGGGTCTCAAGCAATTGAGCCTAAAGACAAACCTGCTTTTACTGTTTCCTAAAGATGCCGATAAGTTTTTATTTATATATATATTTATATATATATATATATATATATATATATATATATATATATATATATATATATATATATATATATATGGATATATATGGTTTTTGTTTTGTTTTGTTTTGTTTTGTTTTTCGAGACAGGGTTTCTTTGTGTAGCCCTGACTGTCCTGGAACTCAGTCTGTAGGCTAGGCTGGCCTCGAACTCAGAAATCCGCCGTCCTCTGCCGCCTGAGTGCTGGGATTAAAGNCGTGTGCCACCACGCCCAGCAATAAGTTATATTTTCTTTTTCACTTGATTGAAACATTTTTTTTTTAAGTTTTTAAGTTTTTTCAAATTCATCAGTGATCTTGTAATTTAAGGGTCTATCATTACATTTTATAATTAATGATTTCTGTTGATTTCTAGTCTTATGATCTGATATAAATATAAGAAATTTTTTTGTGGGTTTGGCACACTTGCAATCTTTCTCAAGCATAATCTGTTACCTGTTATATGCAAACAAATTAAAGAAGTTCACCACCTTACTCTGAAACCCTCACAAATTTTTCTTTCTTTTAAAGCTTTGCTAATGTATATGAATGTTTTGCCTGCATGTATGTTTATGTGCCTCATGCTTGCCTGGTGCCTAAGAGGTCAGAAGAAGGCATTGGATTACCTGGAACTGGAGTTAGAGATGGCTATAAACCACCGTGTGAGTGTTAGGAACTAAACTTGGTGTCTTTGGCCCTTAACTCTTCAGCCATCTCTCCATCCGTCTAGCAATTTTTTTTTTTTTTTTTTTTTTTTTTTTTTTCGAGACAGGATTTCTCTGTGTAGTCCTGGCTGTCCTGGAACTCACTCTGTAGACCAGGCTGGCCTTGAACTCAGAGATCCGCCTGCCTCTGCCTTGTGGTCCAGTTTTCGATTTCTGATCTTTTTCTGAATCTTTTTGTTGCAGCTTCTACTTTTGTTAATTTTGTCTGGTGTTAGGAATCACTCCAGGGCTCCCTGCACACTGCACATGCCTTACAGCAGGGTTATGCCTTAGCTCCCTATTTCATTTCCTATTCGGCTGCCTTTACTGAGTTGTGTTCTTTATGCATCACGAATGTAAATCCTTTGTCAGATACATTCTGCAAATGATTTTTCATTGTGCATCTTTCCATTTTCTTGGAAAATTTTTCCTTTGACAGGATCGAAACTAACTAGTTTTTCTCTTGGAACATGTTTTTGATGTAGTTTTTCTGTATGGAAGTCGGTGTTCATTTTTTCCTCCCAAACAAAAAGTTAGTTCTTTCTATAGTATTTATTGGATAGATTGTCAGTTCTGGAGTTTAATTACCATGCTTTCTTTGCTGGGTAGCCATTAGGTGGAGTGGGAGGGACTGTGGCTTACTGTTTTTTTGTTTGTTTTTTTTTTTTTTTTGGTTTTTTGAGACAGTGTTTCTCTGTGTAGCCCTGGCTGTCCTGGAACTCACTCTGTAGACCAGGCTGGCCTCGAACTCAGAAATCTGCCTGCCTCTGCCTCCCAAGTGCTGGGATTAAAGGCGTATGCCACCACGCCCGGCGGCTTACTGTTATATTATCCACTCTAAATCACCTCTGAAACTCGGTTTAAAATTAAAAAAAAAAAGTCATTGTAGTATGTCTAGATCAAGAATTAGAGACCACCTCAGGGCCTCTCTGAAGTTACCTCAGACTCTGTCACCAGAAGTCTTAGACAGATGGCAGCATGTGCTTATGTCATAAAGCTCATGTCTAAAGTAGAGACCTGCATTCCATACTGAGTGACCTCTTCAGGAAGCGTCTTGGAAGTTCTTGTCATCTGGCAGTAAGCTTCTAGACATGACCAGAGAACAGGAGAAGGTAACTCGCGTTTATGACATGGCAGTATATAAAGTATAAGTGGTTTGAGCACTGCTAAACAGGACAGAATGACAAGTGCCCCAGGCACAATAAATACTCATAAAGTCGTGCTGTACAGGGTACTAAAACAGGAGCTGCATTGCTGCTCACAGGATGCCAGTGAACAGGTTTTCAAATTAAATACAGAGTGCTTTGTTTTATACAGGAGTTGCAGTTCTGTACAAACACAGTCTTAGCATACCAAAAGGAAGGGGAAAGGAAATATGTTTAATGTGTATTGGCTTAATATTTATTCAGAAATGTAAGAGTTCAGGCAGTTATGTTGTGTAGGACTTTGTGATGCACCGTAGGGCATCCCACAATCCTAGTACTTAAATGTTTTAATAAATATGCTCATCAGTATCTTCAAATCTGCCACTCTTACTTGAACTATTACTTGTTCACAAGTGAGGAAGTTATGTACTGTACTATAGTATGAAGTGATTATATATTATCTGATTATAATCATATGCTGACTAAATTTAATAAAATGGCTAATGTGAGATTTTTGAAATTAAGATATCAATATGCTCTTATTTTTCCTAGTAAAATGAATGAAAATAAACCTGATAATTCACAAAGTCTTGGTAAGTAACTGAATTTAAATATTTATATTATAATAAAATCTATTTAGAATCCTATCCAGCCAGTAAGAATGAGTATTCCGATGCATGCTTAGTTAATATGTTCTATTAAATTATAGTGATTATGTTCATTTCCACAAACTAAATTTGCCGCTAGAAGACATCTTGTCAAGTTTATTTTTCTATATTTTATATGATTTATCAGATACACTTTGAATCTGAATAAACTTTAATTTTTAATGGTTTTCCCTTTGATAAATGAGGGCAATAAGTAGACATGAAAAGGAAGATTTCTAAGTTTACAACTTTCCCTGGTGATACATAGCTGTTTTAGAAACAGAAGCTGTTGACATGCTATCATGAGTGATGAGGACTCTAAGTGATTACTGTGGACTTGGATGCACTACTCCTCCACTTAGGCTGGGTGGGGCTCTTACTTACTTGGTTTTGACAGTCTCACTATGTTGTTTTCTGACTAGCAAATGTAATGTGCTCACTGTGTAGACCAGGCCAGCCTTGAACTCACAGAAATCCACCTCATTCTCCCTACCTTGTGCTGGGATCAAAGGTGTGTGCAACCATGCCTGTGCCTAGCTTTTTTTTTTTTTTGAGATCAGATCTTATTGACTCTTGAACTCTTCCATTTGGCTCAACTGGCTAGGAGAGCATCCAGGTTTCTGGCACAGGAATTATAGAGGTGCACAGTTGAGTCTACTTTCAAGACAGGGTTTCTGTGTAGCTCTGGCTGTCTTGGAGCTCACTCTGTAGACCAGGCTGGCTTCGAACTCAGAAATCTGCCTGCCTCTGCCTCCCAAGTGCAGGGATTAAAGCCGTGTGCCACTACTGCCCAGCAACTCTACCTTTTTTATAGGTGCTACAGATTTAAACTCAGGTCCTCAATGCTTGTGTGACAAACCTTAGGCCAACTACCTTAATAATTCTCTTGACAATCATTTTTATTGTATCATTGACTCTACCTCATTTTAAATAAGGAACTTTGCTCCTACCAACTCCTGTATCCCATATACCTATTGTCTTGTCTTGTCATGCCTCCTGATTCTATCAGCAGTGCCAGGAGTTGGAAAATGTTGATGATGTATGTCATTACCATTGTACCCTGGCTGGATGTATTAATTTCCCAGGTTAATGCCTCTAGTCTTTACTTATGTCAGTGTGCTTAACAGGAACCAGTATTTGCTGTAGTAAAAGGTAATTTTAACAGTCAATATAGTTGTTTTTGGCCTATCAGCTGCGTACCCCAGACTTTTACAACTACCGTTTGTGTTTAACCCTAAGAGAATTCTGATGCTGGTAAAGCACCCTTAGGGAGTTACCACATAGGTGCAAGCACAACCACAGTTATCTGGGAATGAGGTCTGAGTTACTTCCTTTTAGACTAGCAGTCTGTTACTGTAGATGTGAACCAGCCAAGGCCACCTAGACAAAATTGATCTGGGGATGTGCAGCAGCTGGTAAGGTCCTTGTCCTGCTGGTCTAAATGCTCTAGTCCCCATCTGCAGAATTCACAGAAAGTTGGGCATGGTAGCACACGGCTATAATCCTACTGCTCTGGGTGTGAGGCAGTGACTGGACACTCCCGGAAAGCCTGTGAATCAGCTAGGAAGAGGGAGTATTCAAAGACCTGAGGTGTCTCCTGACCGCCATCCGTGACCCATGGCCACTGTTCACACGTGCATGCACGTACACTTCAGAGAAGCACTAATCCTATAAATTATTTTGTAATTTTAAAGAGTTATTTATTTTATGTATATGAGTACACAGCAGCTGTCTTCAGACACACCACAAGAGGGCGTCTGATCTCATTTTGGATGGTTGTGAGCCACCATGTGGTTGCTGGGAATTGAACTCAGGACCTCTGGAAGAGCAGTCAATGCTCTTAACCACTGAGCCAACTCTCCAGCCTCTATTTTGTAATTTTAAATTTCTTTTTTTTTTTTTTGCTCTTAGCTTGTGTTTTCTGCCGAAAAAATGATGATTGTCCCAATAAATATGGAGAAAAGAAGACATGTGAAAAATGGAATTTTAGTGTCCACTACTACTGCTTGGTAAGTCAGGCAATGTGCGTTGCCTCTTAATTAATTGGTCATGAAGAATAGTAATTGATAGATTTGTTCATTCCTACCTGTTTTCTTGGAGTGTATTTTCTAATTGAGAATATATTCATAGTTGATGTCAAGTGGAATTTGGCAGAGAGGTAAAGAAGAAGAAGGAGTTTATGGCTTCCTAATAGAAGACATCAGGAAGGAAGCCAATAGAGCTTCCAAACTGGTAAGTACTTGTTTATTCATTGCTCTGAGTACCACAGGTGCTGCTAGTGCTGCCTTGGGGAGTGTCTTCAGTCAGTCCCCGGATTAGAAATTCTTGACTATAGTGTCTTATTCTAATGGATATTTTTACCAAATATGATAAGTTTTAATAAGCATTTTTATATTTTTACAAAGAAGAGTTTAATCTACACTGAAAAACAGTTTATCAGGAGGGAACTTCTGTTCATTATTTCACTCACTCTCGGTTTGATTTAGTTTTTGAAGTTGGCCTACAAGTTTTGTTGTTAGACTCTTTCTCCCCAACCTTTTCTTCACTTTCATTTATTCCACTAAAAATTATTATTGGCACATGTTAATTATACATACTGACGAGTTACCTAATTTTGACATATACCTATATCTAGAGATAGACAGACATGTAATGTATTTGCATTGTATTTGCCTTCATGGTCCCTTTCACCTAGTTCCCTTTTATGTTCATGTTCTGACTTACTCATTGTTTCTATGACCTGAGTTTTGTAAGAGCACACCATCCTGGGTGAGCATTTATTTACAGGAGCATCGGCTCCTACAGTGGTAATACCACGAAAGAAAATGTCCCTCCCTCCCCTTGCAACCATTAACTTCCTGTAGATATTCAGGAAGATATGGCGCCTCTTTTTTTTTTTTTTTTTTTTTTTTAAAGATTTATTTATTATATGTAAGTACACTGTAGCTGTCTTCAGACAAGGAGGAGTCAGATCTCTTTTATGAATGGTTGTGAGCCACCATGTGGTTGCTGGGATTTGAACTCAGGACCTTCGGGAGAACAGTTGGGTGTTCTTAACCCACTGAGCCATCTCACAAGCCCAATATGGCGCCTCTTTACCCCAACCTCCCTAGCTGCCATCGTCTGCCTCAACAACTGAGGGAGCAGGGAGACCTAGGAGCTCCTCCCAAGATAGGATGTTGACAGGCCAGTCTTGCGCTCACAACTGCTGTGAGGTTGGGGGCGAGAACAAAGCTCTGGTCCAAAGGCACCATTCCACCTCCCTCCTCCCTCTGCTTCTTCTATCCCCATGTTCTGTGGTATCCTCTGGGTCTGGGAGAGAGTAAAGACTGAACACTTAATGTTCCTTATTAAGAGTTTGACCTTCTCTGGAGCGCTCTAATGTCTTATGGTTACTATTCTGTGATAAAGCGTGACCAAAAGCAACTTGGAAAGAAAAGGACTTCTTTGCTTACGCTTCCACATCATTGTTCTGTAAAGGAAGTCAGGACAGGAACTCAAACAGGGACATGGGGGCAGGGGCTAAGAATGCAGGGGCTTACTGACTTGCTCCTTATGGCTTGCCCAAGCCTGCTTTTATATTTTTTATATTTTAAATAGAATTCAGTATCACCAGCCCAGGGGTGGCTCCACCTACAGTGGGTCTTCCCAGTTAGTCACTAATTAAGAAAATGCCCTCAGGTTTGTCCACAGCTGGGTCTTGTACAGGCATTTTCTCAATTGAGGTTTCTTCCTCTCTAGCATGGGTCAAATTGACAAAACTAGCCAGCCCCGTCCCTCCCTCCCTCCCTCCCCACCCTCCTCACACACACACACACACACACACACACACTCAATCTCAATTTTAGGATTTGCTAAATTTGCTTCAATATCTATTTTGAGTTTGGCTTGTTTTTTTAATGCAGTAGTTTCCTTTTCTATCCATTTTTGTGCTAATATCTGCAAAGAAAGAAGTATAGTCTGTATTGAGTCCTGAGTAGAAATTATGAGAGTTGAAGACTGAAAAGTTGAAAATACTAGAAGTTCTTTTCGAGGAATATGATCCTAGATACCACATTTCCATAGTAAACAGCTTAGATATGATAATTTACCATTTTGCTCATTTCAGGGCAAAGAGTACTACAGTACTGTAGTTCAGGAACTCAAAGGTTGTTACAAAAACACTGAAGTCACTTAGATTAAGGACAAGAATTAAATTAGTATAGAGAAAACCTTTGCCTCAAGTTCCAAAGTCTTGAGTTGGAGGAAAGGCTGGGTAACAGAAGGGGAAGTACCACTAGTTACAGATGACCTAGTTTGGGATGCCCTGCAATCTCTCTTTTTTTCTTTTTTTTTTGGCTTTTCGAGACAGGGTTTCTCTGTATAGCCCTGGTTGTCCTGGAACTCACTTTGTAGACCAGGCTGGCCTCGAACTCAGAAATCCACCTGCCTCTGCCTCCCGAGTGCTGGGATTAAAGGTGTGCGCCACCACTCCCAGTTTCCCTGCAATCTCTTAACACAGCTTGGTGCTTCCTCCCAGCCCCAATCTCTCAGAAATAAGACTCAGACTCAAAATAAATTTACAGTGATCTTTCTTATTGCTAGACTCTTCTCTTACTAGAATCGTAACTTGCCGGGTAGTGGTGGCGCACGCCTTTAATCCCAGCACTTGGGAGGCAGAGGAAGGTGGATTTCTTTTTTTTTTTTTTTTTTTTTTTTGGTTTTTCAAGACAGGGTTTCTCTGTATAGCCCTGGCAGTCCTGGAACTCACTCTGTAGACCAGGCTGGCCTCGAACTCAGAAATCCGCCTGCCTCTTCCTCCAGTGCTGGGATTAAAGGCGTGAGCCACCATGCCTGGCTCATTATTTTTTATCAAACTGTAGTACTGAATGTTTTGTATTATACTCCTGTTGTCATATTTCTTGTAGAAGTGTACAGTTTGCAAGAAGAATGGTGCTTCAATTGGATGTGTGGTGCCCCGGTGTAAACGAAGTTATCACTTGCCTTGTGGACTTCAGAAAGAATGTATTTTCCAGTTCACTGACAATTTTAAGTAAGTTATTTTAATTGCTAATTAAATATTAACTATGAGGAGCTGCAATAATGATTCAGCAGTTAAGAATATTGGCTGCTCTTTCAGGGGACCCAGGCTTGGCCTCCAGCACCCACCTGGCATCTCAAAACTGTTTGAAACTTTTGTTCTTGTTAAAGAATGATGACAAGTGGCCTAAAGATATAGTTACCACGTAAAGTTACTTTTTAAAGTTGTACTGAATTTATACATACAAATTCCATATGCAAGATACATAAGATGAGTGTGTGAATGTGTACTTGTATATAATATTATATTGTATCACATGGTTTTCTCTGGAGTTAATTCTCTCTGGTAAAACTTGAGTTGCAAGGTCTGAGATGGACCCCAAGATTATTACTCACATTCAACTTTCAGCTTGAGGATGAACTATTGATTTATATTTCTGTGAAACATTTTATATCACTCAGTTCAGAAATTAAATTGCTTTATAAACTTTGTTGAGTTAAATAAAAAAATCAAATTTACTATGGCATACCCCCTGAGTACAGCTTCAAACATGAAGATTTTGTGAATTTTGGCAGTTGGTACCCTGAGTATTTCTTGAGTTTTTCCTATTTCTATTTATAGAATGGTTAGGCAAAATGGGATATAATGAACCTTAGAAAATACAAAGGAAAGAAGAAGGTTAGGAAGCTGGGCGTGGTGGCGCACGCCTTTAATCCCAGCACTGGGGATGCAGAGCAGGCGGATTTCTGAGTTTGAGGCCAACCTGGTCTACAAAGTGAGTTCCAGGGCTACAGAGAGGAACCCTGTCTCTGAAAAAAAAAAAAGGTTAGGAATAGTTTGTTACTTGCATGTGATGTGTCACACATGATAGATGTTAAGTTCTTTTAAGTTAGGTGATACTGAATACAGTAGTGTGTGCTCCCTGGGTACAAGGGTAAATAGACTTATTAGTACAGTAGTGTGTGCTCTGATGGAATACAAGGGTAAAGGTACTCTGTTACTAACAAATATTGATACCAGTCTGTGAGGAAGTCTGTTTAAAGCGTTGACTTTCCTTGATTATAGGATGTTAGACTATAGGGCCCACATATGTGAAACTGAAGAGATTATAAACTGAGTTGTGTTTTTCTCTTCCTTATATATTCTTAAAAAATTTCTATTTTTAGGTCATTTTGCTGGGAACATCGACCCGTTCAAGCAATTACATCTAATAAATATAGTAGTTCTTTACCATGTACTATCTGTTTGGAATTTGTTGAGCCTATACCTACTTATAACATACTACAAAGTCCCTGTTGTAAGAATGCTTGGTTTCATAGAGACTGTTTACAGGTAAGATAGCTTTGACTCTATAATATAAAATCTATTGCTTGTCAATTTGAATTTTAATCTGGAGTCATGAAACAAAATATCATAAAATACCAGTATTCCTCTCTTGGAGCCTATTACACTCTTGGGAGCTCTCTTCTTACTTCTTAATAAATCTGTGTTTACTCTGCTCAAACGAAGAAACAGTATCATAAAAACCAGAGCTGTAGTTCAGTGGTCGGTTTCTTATCTAGTGTGTGTAAGGCCCCTTGGATTAATACTCACTGAAAACAGTAAGATGAACTACATTCTCAACTTGATTGGATGTCTTTATTTAGAACATTCTTATTGCATAGAAAGTGTTGCTAATCAAAACCAGGCCAAATAAAGATTTACTTAACTTTTTAAATTGCTTTGTAAAGCTAAGATTTTAGTTTGCTCAGTAAAATAAAATGGTTTGGTTATTAACTGTCCAAAGATGTTCAGGGTTACAGATGCTAAGTTGCCTTATATTTCATAAAAGACTGAATGTAGCTGGTTATATTTCTGGTTTTCTTTTTGTTTTTGTTTTTAAATAGTCTCTTAAACTTTTATACTTCGGTTATTCAGTTAGAGGTGATAAATCGGAGTCTATTTTCTTGGAAATGTTTGCTAATTCTCCCATACAAACGTATGCTTTAGAGAACACTTAATAAACATCATGACTTGCAGTTTAATTTTATGTGAGAGCCTTTTTAAAAGTAATATTTCTTAAAGATTTGTATTTAACTGACTTTAATTATTGACGAGTGTGTCTTAATTTTATAAAGATTTGCTTTGTATTTGTTAATAAAGTAGAGAGAGTTCTTAGATTCTGACCTAATGCTTTCATGAACTCTTGTCATTTAAAACTGGAAGCACTGGGCTGGGATCTAGCTCCTTATAGAATGCCTGTCTGTCTCTCTCATACAGACACACACACAGACACAGATACACACACAGAGACAGTACTATATTGGGAGAGGGAGGCAAACCCTAGAAATAATGCTAACAAAAAACTTTTTAAAAAGATTAATTAAGAATTATATCCACGTAGAAACCTGACTGTTACATAAATGTCAATAGGAGTTGGTATGATTAGAACATGCTAATTCTTCAGTCACTTTCTCTAACATAATTTTCCACTCATGATTACAGAACCTAACTAAAATCTGAACTATACCCACTCTGGCTTACAGTCTATGAATAAACAATATTTCTGACTACTTTGATTACTGCATGTAGAAATTTTGTGAAAAGAGACTAGACATTAAAATGCAAAAAGTGCCACTTCCTCCATTTGGATCTCTCTGTCAGGGTCTGGTATCCTCCACATGTTTTGGGCTAGCTGGTCAGCAGTTTTGTCTCTGGGGTTGTTTCTGTTTCCTTTTCTACCAGATATGTCTTTGTATCCAGCCCCATGTTTAGTAAGATACCTTCTTTTGTCTGCAATGAGTTACTGTAGCAGTGTGTGGGTATCATTTGCCTACAATCCTCTTTCCTGCTTTAGCATCCATCAGCTGTCCCTTCAGCTGTATCAGTCCACCTGGTATTGTGTGTCTTTCTCTCTGTAACTGCTCACTTGCTTCTCTAAAATACCAATTGGAATTCTACGTATATTATTTCCCATCAGTTGTGCTATTCTTAAAGCATATTCTTTCCTCTGCATTGGTTCACCTGTTTAATCTTACTAATAGTTCAATTTGCCCAGAATGTCATATCAAGATATATTATCAATTATAATTTTCCTAATTGCATGTTCTTTGTCTTTCCATGGATATGGTCCTTAAAATGTCTTCCTATTTTCCTTTGTTTCTTCTAAATGGGTTTTTTCCTTTTTTTTCTCTTTCTTCATGTGTATTTTTTTAATGGCACTTTTAAAGTTAGGCGTGTCAGCACAGTAGTACTGGGCAGTAACTTCAGCACTGGCTTTATAGGATGGTATTAGAAGGGTTCAGAGATAGAGACTTGGAACTCATTTCCTAAATCAGTCTAGCTGAACAGATGAAAATACTTGACTTCAACCTCTGGCCTCCACATGCTCACCCATGCACACCCAGGAAGACATACCTACACTACATACACATATGAATAATACTTTTACATAGCTATAGTTGTACATGGTAGGTAGCTATCATTTTCTGAGCAGGAAGCAGCTGTTCCAGGCTCCTGCTCTGAATTTTTTCTCTCAGTGGTGGTGTGACCTAGGAGCTGTAAGACAAAATTAAAATAAACCCTTTTCTCCCAATGTCAGTGTTCATGAGTGTTTTCTTAATAGTGACAGAAAGCAAACTACAAGAGTATTAAAGTTTATGAAAGTAAATTGCTGACTGCTGAAAAGGCAAAAATCATGTATTCATGAGATGTTTTTAAACTGAAAAAAGAGTTGTCTTTGTTTAGGGTGGCTTTGCTTATAGTTCTAACAGGAAATGTTCTCATGATACAGGGAGGCAAAGCACATGTTCTATTAGTTATTTAATTCACAACCTGATGAGAGATACGTTGCTAACAATAGATTTTCCCATTTTTTGCTGTAGGTTCAAGCAATAAATGCAGGAGTGTTTTTCTTTAGATGTACACTATGCAATAATACAGACATCTTTCAGAAAGAGATGTTGAGAATGGGAATTCATATTCCTGAAAAGTGAGTAACATTTGGCTTTTTAACCAAAAAGCATTTAAATGTAGTATTTACTAATATTAACAATAACCGTCTATGTCTGATTAGTGATTGTGGCTAAGTAGCCATGTCGTATTGGGTCACATGCCTTCTCCCAGATGAGCACTATAATGTCAGTATCTAGTTAGATGATGTGTCTCAGTCAAGTCCAGTTCTGGGTGATTTGTGTAGCATCTTCAAGTGATCTGCGCTAGGCTAAATGGGTTTAAAATGGAAAAGGGGAATTTTAGAAATGCCCCAAGGAGAGAAATCCTGAGTTGTGAGAGTCAACTTGAGAGGCTGAGGGTTGACAGGCTACCATGGGCTGGGAACTGAGTTCCAGGGTTGCCCGGTCTTGGGGCAGAGAGAAACACTAAACAAACATATGTAGTCCCAGCACTTGAGAAGCTGGAGAAAAACTTGAATTTGAAGCTAGCCTAGAGTGTAACAACAAAAATTGAAATACAAGAAAAATGCAGGTTTTAGAAAGTTTGTTTAACTTCTGACACTGTGAAATTGACTGTAAGGGGGCTGGAAAGATGGCTCAGCAGTTAAGAGCACTGACTCTGCTCTTCCAGAGGTCCTGAGTTCAATTCCCAGAAACCACATGTGGCTCACAACCATCTGTAACGGGATCTGATGCCCTCTTCTGGTGTGTCTGAGAAAGCTACAGAGTACTCATATACATTAAATAAATAATAATTAAAAAAAAGACATTGTAAGGTAAATTAACATAGTGGGTTTCTGTGATGAAGAGATCATCCTAAAAATGCTAACTTTAACCCTTGTCTGTAAATGACAATTCTGTTAAAGCAAAGCACACTTTCTATCCTGTCACGATAGAGACGCATCCTGGGAGTTAGAAGAAAATGCCTACCAAGAGCTGCTGCAGAGCCACGACCGCTGTGATGTTCGAAGATGTCATTGCAAAAAAGGCCGAGACTATAACGAACCTAACAGGTGATTCGGCTGGGTTATTATGTTTATGTGTTCCTTCCTAAGACTTAGCTAAGAATGTTGCTTTTCTAGTGAATTAGAGGATGCTTGAGGCTTTAACTTAAGGTTAAGCATGTTTATTAAGTGTATGTTAACAGAAATATTTTGTAATCACTATGGAAACTTTTTTTGTAAATTTTCACGAGGCTATTCCAAGGTGAGGGGTGTGGTAAGTGTAAAGTGCACACAGAGCTCCTGTAACTCCACTGAAGATTGGTCAGAGGCTAGAGGCCCAGAACTAGGTACTTGTGACTGATTTCTCAAGAGTGTTGTCTAGAGATGATGCAGGTCACTGTCTCTTCACTGTGTTCTTGTGGTTTTCTCTCTTGTCTGTGGCCTTTCACTCTCTAAAAACATGTTATTGTTCCTGTTCATGTAATCTTCCTTATCATAAGAGGCTTATAATGACGGACACTTGTGTTTTCATGGAAAGTGGTTCTCATGTATCAGGTTGTGGATGTGAAGACTGAGCGCTGACCAGCTTTGGAGCATCCGGTACCTCACATGTCCCCTAGTTTGCATCTATTATTTTGTATTCCTATCACGTTTAATCTTTTGTCTCGGGACTCAAGCAGTGGTTACATGGATGCTCACCTTTACTATTGTATTGTATTCTAATGGTAAAAGGCAGCTTCGTGTACTAGCTGGAGCATGGGTCTAAGGCATGCAGCAACATAGAAGCTCAGGGACATTAGCCCTCTGCCATGAGGTTTCCTCCTCTTAAAGAATAGTGCTTCTTTCCTCTCTCAAAACTGTGAGAATCTTAGAGTAAATACTTATTTTCGCTGTCTCTTTCCTTATTGTGAGTGGGCAGAACTATCTTATAGAAGAGAGTCAGGCACTTATGCCCTATCCATTCATACTCTCAGGAGAAGATGCCCACATATACAGGTGTTGGGAGAATATCTAGCACCTAACTGCCACCAATATTTTCATATATTCAGGGAATATGTTTGTTTCTGTGCAAAAGATTGTGTACTCATTCCCACACAATGTGAACGAAGCGTCCTGCCTCATACCTTTATGTGCATTGCATAGTTTTATGTCAACTTGACACAAGCTAGTCCTCTGAGAGGAGAGAAACTCAATGGAGACAACACTTCCATAAGATCTAGCTGTAGGCATTTCCTTTATTAGTGATTGATTTGGGAGGGGCCAGTCCATGTAGGTGGAGCTGCTCTTGTACTGGTGGTCCTGGGTTCTATATGAAGGCAGGCTAGGCAAAATATGGAGTCAAGCCAGTAAGCAGCAACCCCTCCTTGGTCTTAGCATCAGCTCCTGCCCTGAGTTCCTGACCTGTGTTCTCACAGTGATGGGCCCGTGAACACTTCCCTCCCAAAGTTACTTTTGGTCATCGTGTTTTATCACAGCAATAGAAACTCTAATATATACACCTGTATGGGAGTATATATGGATTGTCATATCACAGGGCACAATGAGAGACAGAGGAGCAAGAGTCTGAATATGAGCCAGGAACAAACTCTAGATTGTGCTGCACTTCACAGCACCTGAAATGTCAGAATAAGGTTTTTTATTTGTTTGGTTTGGGATATACTGTGTACCTTGATACTGCAGGTCATATACTGCTAATACTTGATGCCTCCGTATCAGACCTAGTGAACAGTAGTCTCTGTAAATGCACTGTCTCAAATGTAAAGGGAAATATTTTTCTGCTTATCAGAAGTCTTTCTGATAACTACATTCTTTGTATATATGTGTGTGTTGGTATTAGTTTAGGTTTTTCAGTTAAGGATGTTGGGAGGCAGATATTACAAACTTAAGAGAAAAATAGTATAGAGTCAGGTGTGGTGAGGCATGTCTGTAATCACAGCACTTGGGAAAATGGCCAGCCTGGGCTGCATAGTGATTCCAGGCCAGCCTGAACTAGAGTCCAGACCTTTCCTGAGTCAGTCCGTGCTTCAGAGGGGGAAGTATAGTCTTTTCCTTGCTTTGGTAGACTGGCTGTGGTTTATAGTAGAGGGCTGAACTGTAGGCACAGCTAGTGATCTGAATGTAGTCCAGCACTAACAGAACACACATCTATACTTTTCTTTATGTCCTCAGCAAATGGGAAGTAAAGCGATGTCAGTGTTGTGGTTCTAGTGGAACACACTTAGCCTGTTCCTCACTACAGTCTTGGGAACAAGATTGGGAGTGTTTGGATTGTAGAAGAATTACCTACACTTCAGGTAATAGTTTGTAATTTTGAATAAAGTTGCTTTTGTTCAAGTGCATGTTGTTGAAAATGTTTTGCCTATGTTTCTATTGAGCTAACTTCGAGATTTAAATATGTAGATTTCCAAAAGGCCCCCAAACACCCATTAGCCAACTCTACTAATGTGACAGTTACTGACTGCTTGTTGGAAGAGTCATCACCTAAGCTCCCCAGACAGTCAACTGTAGCCCAGCATAAAGAATTACTGAGGTATGTATTTTGAATTTCAGAAAAACATAAAAATCACTTTGAAGAAAATTATGACTTCAGATGCCACTCATACATAGGCTATTGGCTGATCATGCAATTGTTTAGAAGAATGAAATTTCAAACGGTAGGGCCCAACCTGGGATGCATGAAGTCAGGGAAAGGCGGGAGGAAATAACGTAGCTGAGGGTGCTCACATAGCTGTAGTTTGAATTGGAGACCAGCCTGAGACATGAAGATCTGTGTCATAATGGAAGTAGGGAGGAAGAGGGAAGAGAGGGAAGTGGGGAACATGGCAAAATGTCAGGCTACATTAATCAATTGGAGTCTATACATTAATCTATACTGAGTCATAATATAAAATATTCTTAAAGATATAAACATCATAGATAATTATCTTTCCAACATTACTTGATTCCAGACGAAAGCAAGAAATTCAGTTATCAAGCACAGCATGTCCTTCTAGAAGAGAGTCCTGTTTAACACAAAGGTTGGTTTTTGATGGTATAACAATTGCTTGCTTTATATATAGTCAATGTCAGGAGCCTTAACTGTCAGCTCCTTCCCTTTAGAAACTGGAGGCTTATCTGTAAATATTACTGTGCCTATTTATTTCTACTTTCACAAAGTTCTAAACCTAGTAATTCTTGTAATCAAGCCTAAACACTTAAATAAAACGAATTAAATTTTATGTTTTATCAGGTATGTTTTTATAGTCATGATTTTTAACTGTGCATAACTAAAAAAAGTTGGAGTCTATGCACTGTAGAAAAATGTAACTGCATGAAGTTCTTTGTTGTAAAAAAGGCTTTGAAACACAAAAAGGGAATTTTTGAAAATATTTGATAATTCTGTTTGCAGAAAAGTAGACTATTAGATACTTGTCAAAAAAGTGAATTACTAATTCAACTGAAAAACTTCTCATAATAAATTAAGTACTTTTATATTAAAATTATTCATTGTTTTATATTTATATAGTTTGAAAATAATTTTGATGTTTAGGTTTCCAAAGATGTTGCACTAGAGAAACTTGACTGCTTGTTTCTGTTTTAATGTCCAGTCATATGCTTAAGAGCATATGACATTCTTGAGGAGCAACTGTTACCATAACATGTGTGTGCAGTGTTTGGGGTAGGACGGTGGTACAGAAAGATGATCTGTGTTCACTGAGTCCTTACTTCTTCTACCTGCAGATGGAAAACCTGAGGCAGCAAAAAGTTAACCCATGTGACTCATGGATGTTAGTATACAGAGGTTCTGAATGGGGCTCAGGGATGTGCATTTGTAACTAGCTCATAGGTGATGCTGCTGTTTTAGGACCATACTTTTAAGAATTATTGACCTAGAGGATCTAGTCTAAAATTTAAGTGAATGTGAGTTCTGTTGATAATATTAGCTGTATTATCTGCTAAAGCTTCATTGTAGATAATTGTTTTAGTTATTGGCAAGGAAGGAAGCAAGATATACCCTTAAATATGAGTCCACATTAGGCCTTCAAATAATCTTCATATTGCTGCAAATGATCATAAGTTAGTAGATAGTTTTAACGGGGGAATTTAAAAGTAGATAATCAGATAAATATTTTTGGTTTTTGGTTCCAGTATTATATAAAGAATATCTTTTTAAAATTAAAAACCGATCAAAACAGACAAACCTACAACTTTTAATGTTCTATAACTGCTGTTTCACATAAACTCCTTTAATGTTCTTTATTCAAATCTGTATTTTATAGGCAAGGCAGCAAATTTAGGAGAGACATTTCAACAATATTGATAGAGTTAGGATTCCAAATTAAAAATAAATCTAAGACATTATACATCAACAAAGCCAATGTGTGGAGGAGTGCCTTAGAGCAGTTCCAGAGCCAGAAGTTTAACCCTTCATGCTCCATTGACGTAGTGTATGTTAATGGCAATGAGGAGGTTGGAAGCCAGCATCTTGGATCAAAGCAGGAATTTCTGAGTCACTTAATGCACCATCTTGAGAATTCATCAGTGTTTGAAGGGTCCTTGGCAAAGAACTTGTCTCTAAATTCTCAAGGTAATTATTTTTATTATTATATACACTGAAGGTAGCATGTGTAGCCAAAACCAAGGTACTTGGTTTGAATATTCTTTAAGTATATCTGGAATAAATAATTTACATTTGTCAGTGAATGAGAATTTGATGGTTTTGAAGTAAAGACTGGAGTACATCTGGGTTTGGAGAACTGACTTAGTGCTAGGAATGCTTGCTGTGCTTGAAACAACCCAAGTTCAGTTTGCAGTGCCCACAGTAAGCAGCTCACGGCTCCAGATTCAGGGCATCCAATAGCTGGGCCCTCCTTGGGCACCTGAACTTTTATACACACATACAAGGTTTAGTTATGCAGACTTGTAATCAAAACATAATTCTTATATCTGTACTATAGCAGTATGCTCAATGATTTCATAATTAAATGTTTATTTAGATTTGTATTTTCTTTTATTTCATTTGACTCACATCACCAGGTGAAATGGATAGTTAGTTATTTGGGCTCTTTATGTTCATTCTTCTTAGATTTTTGAGACAGGGTTTCTCTGTATAGCCCTGGCTGACCTGGAACTTGCTCTGTAGACCAGGCTGGTCTTGAATTTAAGAGATCAGCCTACCTCTGCTTCACAATTGAGATTGAAGGCATGTTCACTATAATTAAGCACTTAGTGTTTTTTACAACATGGACCTTACATTAAGTTTGTTTTATGATTTATGTCTACTTTTTTTTTAAGATTTATTTATTTTATGTATATGAGTATATCCTTGACCCCAGAAGGAGGGCATTTGATCCTATTATAGATGGTTGTGAGCCACCATGTGGTTGCTGGAAATTGAACTCAGGACCTCTGATACAGCAGTCAGTGCTCTTAAGCCATCTCTGAGCCATCTCTCCAGCCCCTATGTCTATCTTTTTTAAATACACCACGTCTCAGGAATGAGAGGCCAGTGTAGGGCTACTGCTCAGGAGTTAACACTTTTACATGGATTGGTATACAGGGCTTTCTTTTAAAAAGTTCATATGTGCCTTTCTATCTTTAGGTAATCTATTTTGGTTGAGTAAACACTTGAAAACAATGGGTAACGTGGTGTTTCTTCTTAGGAGTTTTTTGTTACAAGGAAATTGAAAAAGAATAAGGAGATTTATTACATTTTAATTTCTTCCTTTGTTATTGTCTGAAACATAATTTTTTCTATTTCTAAACAACTTAGTTCTACCCCAATAAATGCCTTCCCAAATACTGAGTTGTTACTCAAGGTAGCTCTGGCATGGTGAGTGTAAAGCACAGGAATGTAGCTCTGAAGCCTGAATTTAAGTCTGTCTATATCCATCTAGTGGCTCTCACTTTCATGATGAATTACCCTCCCTCATATAGATTTTCTTTTTTTAATCAGCTAGAAAATCTAGCTGTAAATAAGATTGTTGATGAAGATATAATATTCTAAATGTTACTTATTGTTTTGAAGAACTAGTGTAATTATAAAATAACATTTACATAGCTTTCTTGCTCATCAGAGTTACTGATAAAGATTTTTAAGTATTTAAAGCTATGAGTGTGATATGGTAGCATTTAGTGTTGAGTAAATCTCCCCGTTTGTAAGATAATAATATATAGCAACAACCTTAAAAATGTTCATATGCGCCGGGCGTGGTGGCGCATGCCTTTAATCCTAGCACTCAGGAGGCAGAGGCAGGTGTATTTCTAAGTTCGAGGCCAGCCGGGTTTATAAAGTGAGTTCCAGCACAGCCAGGGCTATACAGAGAAACCCTGTCTTGAAGAAAAGACCCCCCCCCCAAAAAAAATGTTATTTTGCTTTGATTCACTAATACCTTGTGTATGAATAGACCTGCTCAGATCATGTGTGTGATTGAGCCAGAATATGTAAGCTGCTGGTGATTGCAACATGTCTCACAATTAAGTAGGTCCCCTAACCTGAAGAGCCAGGAGGAAAGGATGCATTGTACGGTAGTACATTCTAGTCTAATACATCTAATAGATGTGGTGTAAGCCTGTTTTGAATAAATCTAGAAAATTTTACAATATAGTGCTTGGGAAAAATAGGAATCCAACTATGTGTATATTTACTCAATAACAGACCAAAGTAAGCCAGGGGATGTACACTTAACTGAGATACAATTAATTATAATCACAGTTTCAAAGATTATTTCGTGTGAATGAGTGTTTTGTTTGCCTGTATGTTGATGCATCATCACTCATGTGCCTGGTGCCTGCAGAGGTCAGAAAAAGGGCAGCAGATCTCCCTGGAATTGGAGTTACAGATGATTGTGAGCTACTGTGTGGGGGCTGGGAACAGAATCCGACTTCTGCAAGTATTGTAACTCCAGCCCCTGGTCATAGTTTCTTTTCCCAGAGATTTACATTTTGTTCTACATTAGGTTATTTCTATCCAAGTGGAATGTTTTTCAAATAGATTTCTAGGGAAGGTCGGTATATTTTACAAATGTTTTACAAATGTTTACATTTTTAAATTTTCTTTATATATATATATAATATATATATATATATCTTCATTTTAAATTGTCTTATATAGTCTATTTTTATCTGTATTTACAGCCATGAAAGAGAATCTTTACTATGAAGTTGGCAAAATGCTTGCCATTTCTTTAGTTCATGGTGGTCCTTCACCTGGTTTCTTTTCTGAAACCTTGTTTAACTGCCTTGCTTATGGACCAGAAAATACTCTGCCAACATTGGATGATGTTTCAGACATTGATGTGGCACAGATTATAATCAAGGTAAGAAACATACCCGTTCATTAAAACATAAATTATGCTGGGCGTGGTGGCACACGCCTTTAATCCCAGCACTTGGGAGGCAGAGGCAGGCAGATTTCTGAGTTCGAGGCCAGCCTGGTCTACAGAGTGAGTTCCAGGACAGCCAGGGCTATACAGAGAAACCCTGTCTCGAAAAAACCAAAAAGAACCAAAACAAGACATAAATTACATTCTAGTTGTATTTTAGTATAAGTGATAGATCTGTTATATGTACCCAAAGAGTTCAGAACCAGTTCAGAAACCAATATAGGTGGGCATGGTTAAACACGCCTGTATAAAAATCACCAATTTAAGGCTTCAAGGGTAGCCTAGACTGCATAGTGAGACCTGTTTTAACTACAATAGGGGCTGGAGAGATGGCTCAGCAGTTAAGAGCACTGACTGCTCTTCTGAAGTCCTGAGTTCAAATTCTGGCAACCACATGGTGATTCACAACCATCCATAATGAGATCTGACGCCCTCTTCTGGTGTGTCTGAAGACAGTGACAGTGTACTTACATATATTAAATAAATAAAACTTAAAAAAAAATAACAACCAAAAAGTAACATAAAAGTCAAGATAGTTAGAGATGAACATGCTAGATTTTAGAGAGTGGGGACTAGCAAGTTATAGTCTCCAGGATTTGCTGGATGTCGTATGTGTTCATGCCACAGGGTATTTGTAGATGCCAGTATGCCAGAGGGGAATCTGTGGGAATTGGTTTTCTTTTTTCATGTGGTTTCTAGGATGGAAAATCGACATCTCTTATATATTTCTTGGCATAATTTTATTCTACCCTGGTTAACTAAAGAATTGAGTTTAGGACTGGAGATATGACTCCGTAGTTAAGAGTGCATCCAGTGAGTGACCTGGAGTGGTGCTGCATGCCTTTAATCCCAGAGCTTAGATGGCAGAAACAGGTGGATCCTACGAGTCATGGTCAGCCTGGTCCACAGAGAGAATTCTAGGCCTGACAAGGGACTGTGTAGTAAAGACTCTGTCTCAAAAAAGATGGTGCTGCTTTTGGCAGAAGATCCAAATTAGATCCCAGCATGTATGCATGGCAGGCAGCTCCCAGCCACTTGTAGCTCCATATCCTTTACAGGCGCCTGCACTCATATGCACATGCCATACACACATAAATTTTTTTTTTTAATTTTATAAAAATTGAATAAAGAATGTGCACCATTTGAATTGCAGCAATCGCTGAGAATAAATGGGTAACGTGAGTATATTTTTCCTGTTACAGATAGATTCTGCAGCTGATTTAAACATTTTAAAGTCAGTAATAAATGAACACTATAACTACTTAGAGGTCAGTGGATGTTTAAGACTTATGACGTCACTGAGTGATAAATACATGTTGGTAAAAGACATCCTTTTCTACCATGTAATTAAGAGAGTCAAGGCACCTTTTGAGAGGTAAGTTGCCTATTTCTATGTTAAAGATTCTATAAAATTACTTATTTATTTGGTAATAAATACAAATGTTTAATTTCAGAGAATGTTAATGCTATTTAAAATGTTAACCTCTCCTGAATGAGCCCTCCTGTAATTCTGTCCAGATTACATGAATGGGTTCCTCAGGGACAGACAATCAGCACTTCAATTAGTAATCTTTTTTCCTAATGAAAACTTACTTTTGTAATCATTTGAATTACTGTGTCTACTCATTTATGTAATCAGTATTGCACACCTGTCATCTGTTGGGTAAATACATTTAGGAACCAAATACATTTGACTTTTACTTTTTTTCTTTAAGGCCCAGGCTGTCTGCCAAGTCTTTACGTAGCTAAGGATGACTTTGAGCTGTGTTAGGCCTTTTCTTCTTCCCAAGTACAGAAATGCAGATACATGCTATCATGTCTGGTCTATAATCCCAAGTCAATCCTAATACTTAAGGATAATGTGGAGTTATAGGCCAAGGTTCTCAACCTTCCTAATGTTCTAATCCTGTAACATAGTTCCTCATGTTGTGCTGACCCACAACCTTAAACTTACTTCATTGCTACTTAATTACTTTTTTAAAGGTTTATTTATTATTATTAATAAGTACACTGTAGCTGTCTTCAGATTCTTCAGAAGAGGGCATCAGATCTCATTACAGATGGTTGTGAGCCACCATATGGTTGCTGGGATTTGAATTCAGGACCTTCAGAAGAGCTATCAGTGATCTTATCTGTTGAGCCATCTTGCCAGCCCCTCTATCTGTGTTTCTTGCAATCAAAGTTCATGGTGCATGCATACACTGTAGGGTTTTAACATATAGTTTGCTGGGCAACCAAGAGCACCGGCAGTTGCCTCTGTTTTACAGACCTCTGAGCCACCCTACTTAAGGGACTTACCCTTAGGCTTCCTTCCTTCCTTCCTCCCTTCCTGCCTGCCTTCCTTCCTTCCTTCCTTCCTTCCTTCCTTCCTTCCTTCCTTCCTTCCTTCCTTCCTTCCGTTTTTGTTTTTCGAGACCGGGTTTCTCTGTATAGCCCTGACTGTCCTGGAACTCACTCTGTAGACCAGGCTGGCCTCGAACTCAGAAATCCGCCTGCCTCTGCCTCCCGAGTGCTGGGATTAAAGGTGTGTGCCACCTCTGCTCAGCCCTAGTATTTCATTTACTAACCATGTATAGGAAGTTTATCCAGTCATGCAACATAGTCATGAAACTTACTACTTTCAATAAAATACAATTTTATTAAATCTAGAAAGGCTAGTGATTATTTTTATAATTATTAATCCAGTTGCTTGTTGATTTGAAAGTACATCCTAGTATCTTATTTCATATCTAAAGGCATGTAGTAGTTCTTGTTGGGCTCTTTTGTTTTTTGTTTGTTTTAATCGGCTATTTATAAAATGCCAGGTAAAGGCTGGAGAAAAGGCCCAGAGGTAAAGAGCACTGACTGCTCTTTCAGAGCTCCTCAGTTCAATTCCCAGTAACCAACCATATCTGGCTCACAGATGGCTCACAACCATCTGTAATGAGATTTGGTGCTCCCTTTTGGTGTGCAAGGAATATTCAGGCCCAACACTGTGTACATAATAAATAAATGCATCTTTTAAAAAAATGCCAGGTAAATTTGTATGTATGTTGTCTTATTTCTCTCTTCAAGTTTTAAACAGGGTCTGAAAACGCTTGGTGTTTTAGAGAAAATTCAAACTTACCCAGAAGCATTTTATAAGATCCTCTGTCATAAACCTGAGAATCTCCCTGTAAAAAATCTCAGTGACCTGTTCACAGTTCACACATTACCGGACATACAGACTTTGAGATTTTGGAACAGTTACTTAAAGGCTATAGAGGGTATGTGAAGTTTTTCTTTTCAATATGTTTTTTATGGTTTATGCTCTTTCCCTCGGAAGACTTAAATCTGTTACATGTGTTTACAGAGGAAACAAGCATAAGATAAAAGTGATGAGAAAAGTTACTCAGTACACTTATATCCTAAATACAACACATGTAGTTTAAGATGGAAACATTTTTCTTACTAAAAAGAAACTAAAACTTTAAATATGGGTGGTCATAATAGCAAAGAGCAGTCCTGAAGCTAATCTCTGTTCCATCTATTTCAGTTTTAAGTCACTGAATTAAGTGACTTTTATTATAGAGTCTATATCAACTCTAATCATGATAACAAGAGTATTTGTTAATAAACATTACCTATATTATTCCATTTTATAAAAGAAAAATTTTACTTAAATTTCCTATAAATTTTTCGTTTTTACCATTTAGATTTTTTCTGCATTTATTAAGCTATCATATTAGTGATTATATAAAAGAAGTTAACAATAAATGGCTAGACATTGATTTTTTTTTGAGTCCTACATTGATTTGCATATTGAATGTACTCTTTAGCACTCTTTGTGTCTTAGTTTGTCCTAGATGAATGTCAGAATCTGTTTTCAGAAATCTCAGTCTAGTTAGAAATGGTCTTTGCTGACATTGTATGTTTCATGAATTTAATTATCTTTCCTATTTAATTACTAACTTTTCAGATGGTAAATCTTCAACAACAATGGAAGATATTCTTATTTTTACAACTGGTTGTAGTTCTATCCCACCAACTGGATTTAAACCCTCTCTGTCAGTTGAATGTCTACATATGGATTTTCCTGTTGCATACAAATATAAAAACTGTTTAGTTCTACCAGTCACCAACACATATGAAGAGTTCCAAGAAAATATGGATTTCACCATAAGAGACACTCTAAGACTAGAAAAGGAAGAAAGGTCTCATTCACTACCTTGGACATTACATGTTTCTTCTAATGAAGAAATGCTTATTTAAAGGCTGCTATTGATACCTATTTTTATTAATCATGACTTTTGAACATTTTGGCCAGCTTCTTGGCGCAACAAGATTTATGACCTTCTCATAAAGGGATGGTGTGGCTTCCGACCGACTGAAAGCTTGGTTAAGGCCTTCTAGTCATGTTGGGTAGTAGCTTTCTATTGCTGTGCTACCTTCGTAACTCCAGTATGAATATTTTCTATTACTGTGCTTTCTTAATAACTTCATATATTTTTAGAATGGTTGTACAAACCGTTCAGCTGTACAGATGCTCAGCTATATTAGCATGACATATGAAAAACTGTTTTCTCAATTTTTATAAATTAGAGATATTTTTTAGGATGACACTCTCTAGTTTCGTGCAGCTATCAGATTTGTTTTGTTTGTTCTCCTTCACTGTTTGTAGTTTGTTTGTTTGTTTGTTTGTTTTGTTTTTCTCTACAGAGTCCTGGTTGTCTTGGAACCTGGCTATGTAGAACAAGCTGTCAAATTAAAGCATTAAATAGAAAAGTTGGCTACGTCACCTCATAAATCAGATATTTTTAAATGTTTTTCAATTAAGTGACCAATATAACAAATAATGACTAATTGGAATAGTGTATTAAAAGCAAGGCTTTACAAATAACTCTAAAACCTATGTGTCCTCCTTAAGCTTAAAATTGTGGCTGAGGGGTTTTCAGGTGTGTTTCAAAATCCCTTAGAAAGTACAGACTGTTTATGTCCTTTTGTAGTCAGAATGTCTCATGCTCGAAACCATCTAGGTGTCTGAAGAATCTCTGGACTATCATATGGTTTCACTACATAACTTCTATTTATTATTAAGATTGTTGTATTATTGGTAAGATCTCACCATACATAGCATTCTATAGTTACCTTCTTTTGCTTTTGAAAGATATACATTGTATAATCAAAGAATAAATTATAATTTAAAACTACAAATGAAAAGAAATACTCTAATTTTGCCACATAGAGATAATGTATTTTGTATATTCTTTATAAACTATTTATTTTTCAATTTTTATTGTGTTATGACAGGGTCTTTCTATGGAGCCCAACTGTTCTAAATTTGCAATCTTTCTGCCTTAGTCATTTAGGTGCTGGGATTATGACGTATATCAATGTGCCTAGCAGTGTTTATTTTTTGAGTATATGAATGCTATCAAGAATAACAAGAAACCATGTAATAAAATCAAGATCTGTACAGTCTCATTTCAAGGCATGACATCACATTCCTGTAATCCATGTCCTGAGAGACTAAGGCAAGAGGATCAGGAGTGATAACACAAGTTTAAAACCATCCTGGCCTACAGGAGACACTGCTCAGTAAAGGAAAAAATAAGGACATGACCCACTCATGGTAATGTCTTCACACATTAACACAAAGTATATGTTAGCTGTTGATCATGTTACTCCCAAGAAAAAGATTTTAAAAGGGACTCAAATCCCTTAAACAACAGGATTGACTTGATATTGGCAATGCCCTTCTTAATGCCAACAGAAAACTCAGTTGTCATCATAGTGCTGTTTTCTTGGTTACATCAGAAACTTCCAAGGTGTACTTAACAGAACTAATAGTTTCTCTTTATCTTGAGCATTTAGCAAGAAGGCGTTTCCTTTTTTTTTTTTGGCTTTTTGAGACAGGGTTTCTCTCTATAGCCTTGGCTGTCCTGGAACTCACTCTGTAGACCAGGCTGGCCTCGAACTCAGAAATCCGCCTGCCTCTGCCTCCCAAGTGCTAGTTTTAAAGGCATGCGCCACCATGCCTGGCTAACAATAACATTTCTAAGTAAATGTTTTTATGCCACTAAAATGTGAAGTTGTCAAGTGCTCATATAAACGAGATAAATGTGTTGGGAATCTATCTTAGTGAGAATTACTATTGCTGGGATGAAACTGTGACCAAAAGCAGCTTAGGAAGAAAGGGTTTATTTATATTGCTCCCTTCCATATCACTGTTCCTCAGTGAAGCTAGTCAAGGCAGGAGTCTGCAGATGGGGGTGATAGAAAGTGATTCCTACCTACGGCTTGCTTTCCAAGGCTTGCTCATTTGCTTTCTTACAGAAGCCAAGGCCACTAGTCCAGGGGTGGCACTGCACATGGGCTGGGCCCTTCCCATTTGTCACTAATTAAGAAAATGCCTTTCAGGGTTGCCTGCTCCTTGGTTTCATGGAGCCATTTTCTCTGTTGAAGTGTTCTCTGCTTGCATGTCTCTGTGTCAGGCATCTAATAAGGATGGGGTGGTCTTTTAATTCAGATGTTTTTCTTTTCCTTTTTATTAGTATATAATTGTTTAAATCAATGGCTATCATGACACATATATGCATGCATGTGTGTACTGAGCTTCGGTCATATCCACTCCCCTTATTGCCTCATACTTAACCTCTTCCCTATTCCCAGGATTGTCTTAAACAAGTAGTCCATTTACAAGGCTAATACTGTTATTAAAGTGGGCAAGATCCAAAATCCTTTACTCTCCTTGTCTGAGAGCTCTCTGAACTCAAGAAACGAACTGTTCTGGGCAATTTTTCTAAGCTCAAACTATCCCCTGATGTTCAGTTATTTAAGCCAAAAAATCTGGAGTTAAACAGCTACAATAAATTTAACTCTGAAATCATGATTTTTATTCTTTTTTTTTGATGATTTTTATTCTTATCAATATTAATGTCATTCTTGGTCTTAGCTTTGCAAGGACTGTTCTTCTGAGGGATATATTTTTATCTGTTTTATTTCCCTCATTACACACCATTGGACAGAAGTACGCAAACATGCACACTGTATAAATGTTAGCATTGTCTTAGTATTTTATGATAATGTGCCTTATATAGTCTTGGAAGGAGTTAGCATGGAACTGAAATAGTCAAATGATAAATTTGTGCTTAAAAGTGGGAATACTCAGGTGAATAAGATTAAACTCATTGGTAGGTGGGAAAGCCATTCTGCTTTATAGTCCATGGACTCCAGAATTGAGATACTTCCCCCTAAGGCACAAACTGATAGTTTTAGATAACCTGTTGTAACTTAATAAAAATAGGTATCTATATTTGTCAAATATGTTCTTATTGTAAAAAAAACGCAATCTTGATTTTAAAAAATAAGTTATTTGTATAATTTTGAAAGCCAAATTTTTGAAAGTATGATTTCATCTCAGAATCTGACTGCCTGAGAATTAACCCATAATGCAATGTCATCGGTGGATTCACTGATTAGTAATAAGTTGTCATTGTATATATTTTTGACATTAATAAAATCTATTATGTAAATAGTCGATGTGGGATTTATTTCATAATCACAGGGCTTTAAACGTACCAAACCTGGCTGTTATCATCCGGATTCTGCTCACAATCGTTTGTTTTTTAATTTGCACTGCTGAGAGGAAATTCTGTCATTTGGCTTTTCTGTGATTTTATACTCAAGCAGGCCAAAACCCTAAGCTAGGTCATTTTCCTGAAGAGATCGGACCGAATAAATTACCACGTTTGTAGTTTTGTTTTTAGAGGAAAGAAGGAAGGGACACTACTGTCATGGAGATCAAGAAAACGCAATTTCTGGCGTCTCATTTGGCCTTGTAAATTTTACGAGGATTTAAACTTCATGAAAAGTGCACTATCAATTAGATTGTAAGCACTCCACCACGCCCATGCCCTGAGAAGCGATTTAAGAGTGGGGACCTCGGTAGGCTTACCGCGATTGGTTGGGAACCCTGCTGGGAAATCGGGGAACACCAATGTCTGCGACCAAAGGCGAGGGCGGGGACCGGGGAGGCGGCCTCCTGCCGCTTGGCCCGCCCCCTCGTCCTGCTTCCGGCGCGGGAGGTAGGGCCACGTCATCATCGGGTTCCCAGTGCCAGCCGGGCAGTGGATGGTGGGAAGCAAGATGGCGGCCACGGCCAGCATTCGGGAGAGGCAAACAGGTACTCGGGATTCCCTTCTCTCCAGTGTGTGCCTCAGCAGCAGCCCGTCATCACCCGAGCAAATTGTTCGGACAGCTCCGAGTTGAGCTTCGAGAGCTGCTCCGTTTTGCGGTTGTGGGGAAGAGATGCCCGTAAGCTTCACAGCCTTTGCCTGGTACGACAGGCAGAGGCTTAAGTGGCTGGTTGCCACAGTGGTAGCTACTTAGTTTTTAATTGCCGAGTTTTAGAAGGCCACCTCGCAAGGACTGGCAGCTGGTGTTTTCTTTCTTGTCACTTAACGAGGTCTGTAGGTCTGTATGTCTCCCAGGTCGGTTTGGTTTTCGCTTTCAGTTTTAGGTTTTTTGTTTGTTTTTTTTTTAAACCTGTTTTTGACACTTGAGCCATGATTACGAAACCTAAGTATTCTTTGCCGAGCTCCTTACTTTATGCCATCTTCTTTGCATCCTTTGGGAGAAGCTGATGAAAAATGCCAGGTGATAATGATTTCCTACTTCAGCTTGCTGGAAGAGACTTCAGAATGTCAAAACAAATTAACAACGTCCTGTTTCAGTTGTTCGACAGATAGTAATCTTAAAATATAGAACATATTTTAAGTAGAGCATATTTGGACACCCATTTATAAAGTAATATTTAAAAATACATGTTTCTTCCCTTGGTTTTAGTTTTTTTTTCCATGTGAGATACACCTGATTTTCCTTATTTTCAGTAAACAACTCTAGAAACTTGGTGTATGTATATTGCCCCCAAAATAATTACCTATACGTATATCATGCATAATGTGTTATGTATAAATCAGAAATGATTTACATATACTACTTATCTAGTAACTCCCAAAGAGAAGAGAAATCGACCATAAGCCATAAAGAACTTTAATTCTCTGGAACTTATGCTTATTTGTATGAAAAGTAATTGGTTACAAGCAATACAACATAGCAATAGAATTTGAACTGTGCCTGATTCCTTCCATTGTCTTTTTAAAAAGATAGATTTGAATGTAGTATACTGAGCAGAAAGCACACTGAGTTCTACATTTCTCAGTAGGTAATTTAGTGAAACTGGTCACGGTAAAGCATAACTTAAATATGGTAAGCAAATATTGAGAGTGCTTGATAATTAATTTTATTTGCAAGCCCAGCTTCTCTTAGAAATTTGGGTCCAATATCTTAATAAAACTAAATGCATTAGGTTTTACCACCCATCAGTAAAACTGTTCTGATGAAAGGGAGCCTTTTAAAAGTTGAATTTATGCAACAGTACATTTTTAATATTCAGACATTGTAAAACACTAAAACCTAATATTACGTTTTGTCTTTTGGCGAAAATAGACTTCATTATAGCAAGATTCCACATTATTACTGTATGGCTTGTGCTACATCAGTTATTAAATTTGTACTATACGTGGATCATGTCTTATTTCCAGAAGAAAATCCTTTGTAGGAATAACATTTCATTGATTTCTGTTGAGAATATTTAGGAACAACAATCCTCAAATATTCTAGGTAGAAGGTCCTTTGCTGCAAAGTAGTTTGCAGTCAGTTTGGATGGATGAGATAGTAGTCAATGCACTGTGAATTTATCATTAGTTTAGGTAGTTTCAGATATCTCCATTTTACAGATGAAGAAACTAAAGTACAAAGGTGTTGACCAGCATGACTGTTTCTTGGTTTGTCTACCTGTAGTACCTCTGTCACCTCAAATGCCACCTTTGTGAAAGCTTCCTGCATTACTTTTCTTCTCTTTCCTGTCTTCCATTCAGCAGTCAGAGTGATCTACTCCCTCTTGTTACTACTGAGGATTTTTGCTTGTCTGTCTTCCTTGTCTCTCAGTGTTACACAGCCCAGAGCTGTGATCTCGTCTGGCCTCGTAGCTTTCAGTGGTATATATTCTGGTCTCTTGGTCTTCTGATGAAGAGACATCATGAACATGACAACTCTTATAAAGGAAAGCATTTAATTGAGGTTTGCTTACAGTTTGAAAGGTTTAGTCCATTATCATCATGGTAGGGAGAGTGTTGGCCTGCAGTTAGACATTGATGCTGGAAAGAAGCTGAGAGCTGTCCATCCAGATCCACAGATAACAGGGAGAGAGTCTGGGCTTGGAAAATGCTTTTTGCAACTTCAAAGCCCACCTCCAGTGACACACTTCCTCCAATAAGGCCACACCTCCTAATGTTTTCAAATAGTGCTACTCCTTGCTGACCAAGTAGTCAGATCTTTGAGTCTTAGGGGGCCTTTTTTTCTTTTGGTTTTTCAAGGCAGGGTTTCTCTGTGTAGCCCTGGCTGTCCTGGAACTCACTCTGTAGACCAGGTTGGCCTCGAACTCAGAAATCTGCCTGCCTCTTCCTCTCAAGTGCTGGGATTAAGTGTGTCATCACTGCCCAGTGTTAGGGGGCCATTCTCATTCAAACCACCCCAGCTGGTGAGTCCCAGGTCTACGCGGCTATTGCAGGCCTCTATTCTGAAATCAGGCCACTTGATAGCATTAATGAAAGCGTCTTTCTTATAGCTCCTCATACAAAGCTCCATGTGGTTTTTCTTTTCTTACTTTAACTCAATTCAGATTTATCAGTAAATCATGCCAGTTTTACTCTGAAACTGTCCAGTACCTGTTGCTATCCCCCAACCTGTCTCCTTGAATTTCTGCAATAACTTTCTATCTGTGCCGTTCCTTTTACAACTGTGTTCCCTTTCATTCATTCACAGAATACACCCATACTAAGCATGGCACACATTTGTCTGAAACCGTGTAATAGCTTCTTATTTTGACTATGGCAAGGGAAATGGATCTTCAAGTTCACACATGAGCTAGTTAGTGTCTGCCTAACTGAACACTTTGTTACCTTTTCTCAAACTCCACACTTGGATCCTTCTCCCAACCCCCATTTGTTTCCTCTCTGTAGAATCTTTCATGGTCATTTATGTGTCTCCCTCCCTCCCTTCCTCTAGGCCTTTTCTCAAATGTGCATTTCTCTGGAGACCTTCCTAATCACTATTTTAAATTATATCTCACCTTACTTTTATCCTTTCCTGGTCCCATTTTTTTTTCACAGCATTTATCATGATTCCATACATCCTAGGTTTTAATTTGTAAATGACCTTTGTCCTTCAAAAATAATGAAAATGGGTAATCTTTATTTGCTTTGTTTTCCTTCATGTGATGGCCTATAGTTAGGGAAGTATCTAGTACATAGTAAACACTCAGTAAACGTATGCTGAATGAATGAATGAATGAATGAGCAAACAGTACAGATAAATGACAGTGTTTGAGTGAAGATATTTTTTTGGGTAAGGGTGAAGTTACCTTAACCAAGTGTAAAACTGTAGGGTAATATATTTAGAGCCCATAAAGAAATCTAGTTTATCATTTCCATTAGAAGCAGTGATTTCTTAGAGTGTTAAACTCTGGTCAAGTAGAATGTCATACTTTTATCACTCTTTAAATACATGCTATATGCTTCATTGAGAAATTACTTGTATCAAAACTCCTTTGAACAAGTTAGCCAAGGCCTGGGGTTGAAGCTTTTCTAGTGGAGCCAAGACAATGTGAGATTTTCTGCTGGAACTGGCCTTTCATTGTGACATGAGTGAATGTCTATTAACTCTGGAGAATGCCACATGCCAGCTTACATGGCAGCCAGGCTGGGATTCTTCCTGCTTGTCACTGAGTCAGGAATATGATCAGCTTCTAGAAATGGGGTTCTTGTGTCTTTAGTGCCTGGTCCTGGGAGGAGAGCAACACTGAAGGCAATCAATCCAAGAGCAGTGTGTTTGTGCTATTCATGTGTATTTATAGAAGTCTGTAAACTCTGTCACTCTTAGAAGTAGGCATAAGTTGTTGGTGATATGTATTACTGTAGTGCCAGCATTTTCAGGGAAAAAAAAATAAGTTGGGCCAGCAACTTGGCTCATCAGGTAAAGGGGCTTTCTACCAAACTGATGGCCTGACTTTGATTCCTAGCACCCACATGGTAGAAGAAAAGAACCAACTCATGTCTCATGGCCTTCACATGTGTGGAATGACATAAGTGCATGCACACAGGCACACACAATAAGTGTAAAAAATAAAAATGGTTATGTACACACATAACTATCCCCCTTAGTTCTCTATATCCATGGTTTTTGTATCTGTGGATTCAGACAATTGCAAATCAAAATGATTATAAGTAAAATATGTCTGTACTAAATGTGTACAGTTTTCTTGTCATTGTTCCTTAAACAGTGAAGTACAACAACCTGTCATTTACATTGGTCTAGGTATTAACAGCTAATCTGCTATGACTTAGGGGAGTTCCCCTAGATTATGTTCAAATACTATACCATTTTAGGTTTTAAAATATTATCAAAGGTATATTAAATGTTAGGGACTTAGCATCCAAGGCATTTTTGTATCTAAAAGAGGTTCTGATGTGGATGACAGTGCTGAAGTGCAGCCTTTCTAAGGAGAGTGTTGAGCAGCGTCACCTCCTACCTACCTCGGCCTGCTTTAATAGCAGTTCTTCCATGGGTGCATAGGCTATAAGGGTATTTGTTTGTGTGTTATATAGTGCTATTATTTGTAGTTTGGATTGTAGATTATTCTGGATTACCGAATGTTCACATGTGTTTAAAAATCAAAGTAGCCTAGCATGGTGGCACATGTCTTTGATCCCAGCATTCAGGAGTCAGGAAGGCAGATCTCTGTGAGTTTGAGGGCACTCCACTGTCCATGGTTTGTTACAAGGTAACCAGAGCTGTAAGACCTTGTCTCAACTCAATAAAGTAAGTTTGAAGGTAGTCACTCTTTTTTTTTTCTTTCTTCTTTCTTTCTTTTTCTTTTTCTTTTTCTTTTTTTTTTTTGGTTTTTCGAGACAGTTTCTTGGTGTATCCCTGGCTATCCTAGAACTCACTCTGTAGACCAGGCTGGCCTCGAACTCACGTGTGCCACCACACCCGGCTTGAAGGTAGTCACCTGATCTGCGCATTTTCTTGAATGCTTGGCTGTCTCAGTTTCAATGCTTGTGTGCCGGAAGTCATATGTTTAATCTTCAGCACCACATAAAACCCGGGGCTGTGGTACTGCGTGCCTCTCAGTTACCCCAGCAGTTAGGAATTCAAGGCCATCCTCAGCTACACAGGGAACTTGAGACTGACTTAATACGACTGTACTGGAAAAAGGAAAAAGTCACACGAACACTTGCACACACAGAGAACTAGCACCAGCCAGCACAACAGATTTTCATTTTCCTCAGATTTTTTTTTTAAATCTACTGTGGTTTAAACAGGCGAGCAAGAAAGACCACAAGATACTGTAACCTGTAAAGCACGGCTTCTGTGTGTTTTCAGAGTGGATAACTTCAGTTCCCAGTTATCTCTTACATTTTAGAGTCTTATTTTCCCCAAGGACTATAAAATAATGAAGTTGTGCAACCTTTCAGTGGGTTTATTGGCTATGAAATATACTCTTGAGTAACTAAGAAATAGGCCTACTGTAATGGATCTCCATATGAAACAGTGAAGTGTGCCATAGATAGTCTTGTTTTTAATAAAGGTTTTCTTCATCAGCAAGCAGTTAGCTACTAAGGCTGTTGTGAGATCATGATAAAGCAGTTTCTTTTGGCATGTGTGTAAAAGGCATTATGGGTTTGTCAGGGGAAACAGACACTTTTTCAGGAGCGTGGGTTTTTTTGTTTTTGTTTTTGTTTTTGTTTTGTTTTTTTGTCATTTTTGTTTCCCACAATGTTAAGGATCAAACTCATGTGTTCTGGGCAAGTGCTATCCCCCTCAGCTATACCCCAGACCCTAAAGTGCTCTGTCCTGTTTAGTTCTTATAGCTTTTGGGACAGGTGCCTTGTTTTGTTTTGCTTTATTTTGTTTTTTGTTTTTTAGTTCCCAAACAGATGCTAGCTGGCTGTTGGTGAAATTATCTTAAAGATCTGACCCTAGTTTTTACACATTCAGTCATTTCTTTAGTCAGTTTTGTTAGCATTTATGCATTTTGTGTATGGTGAGGAAAAAACCAAAGCCTACTATAAATAACGGATGTAAACTTTATTTTCAGTGGCTCTGAAGCGGATGTTGAATTTCAATGTGCCTCATGTTAAAAACAGTACTGGAGAACCAGTATGGAAGGTAAGGGCTTCTTTAGTGGGAACTGTGGGCTTCTTCTTAGAGCTGAAATGATAGGAATTAGAAGAAATTTCTTGAAAATATAAAACCAGTAGTATATTTTAATTAGACTTACTGAATATTTTATTTATTATTTCCTACACAATAATAGCTGTTTATGTAGTATGCGCAGCCTACAAGAGGACCATATAGGATATGTGCTGAGCTCTGTCATTTTGTAGAACTTGAGTGTCCAAGAATTTGCTACTTTGGCAGGTCTTGGACCGAAACCCAAGAATATCTAGAAACTGCTGTATATGTTCCCTCTGGCTATATATGTATAGTTGTGATGATGTTTGCTTTGTAAGTTAAGTACAGAAGAAGTTACCAGTCGTGGCTAATTGCCAGCATCACTGCTCTTGTGTTTTCGAAGCACTGTAAAGTAAAACAAACGCTACTGGAAAGTAAGCATTGTGGAATCGTGGCAGGAGATCTGATAACAGACAGCATTGGGTGACTAAAGAGTGGGGGGAAGCGTTGAACAAAGAGATTTTTCATGCCGTGGGCAGTATAGAGCAGAACTGCAGGAGGCTTTGGCAGAGTGGGATAGGACATATGAAACTTTGTTCTACTCACGGTGGCTTACATTGTAGGTTGCTTATTTCTGTCATTTTCCATGTAATATTTTCTGACCCTGGTTGTCTAGAGATAACTGAGGCTGTGGAAGTAGAAAATTCGGGTTAGGGACTACTCTATATTTAAGGATTAGAGAATAGTTTTTGAAAGACTAAGCACCTTTACTAGCCATAGCAGATTTTAGTTTCTCTAAAGAAATTCCCGGCAGTTAAGAATAACATTTAATAACAATAGCAGAGTTCATCTCACCTCAGTAGCACTAAGATAGTTGTGAGAACCCACCACTGAAGGTCTCACTAGCCAGCCCGGGCTCTATAACTAATAGTGATGTGGCAGGCTGAGATGGAGGCATGGTTTAGATTTGGGATATTTGTTTTATTTGGGGTTTTTGTTAGTTTTTGTCATACGTTGTCTTGGACCTCAAATTCACTGCAGTCCTGCCTCAGTCCCTGAGTGCTCCATTGCAGGTGTGAGCCACTGCATCTGGTTTAGGGACTTAGCTTTTTAAGTCACTATCTAGTTTACCTAAACTGCTTAAATTTTAAATTTTCTTTATGTTGGAACTTGTTAAATTTCCGGCGTTTACTTATCTATTCATTCATAAACACACACACACACACACACACACACACACACACACATCACACATATATGTGTTTTTCTTGCATATGTGTGCCTGGTGCTTACAGCGCCAGAGAAGGGTGTTGGATCCTGTCTTAGTTGGGTTATCTATTGATTTGATGAAACTCCATGACCAAAAAGGAAAGGGTTTATTTGGCTTACATTTCCATCTTGCATGTTCAGTATTGAAGGAAGTCAGGTCAGGAATTCAAACAGGGCAGGATCCTTGAGGCAGGAGCTGTTGCAGAAGCTGTGGAGAGGTGCTGCTTATTGGCTTGCTTCATTGCTTCATGGCTTACTCACCATGCTTTCTTACATCATTGGGGCTACCAGCCCAGGGATGGCACCACCCACCATGGGCTGGGTGGGACCCCATTGATCACCAATTGAAAAAATGCCTTACAGCTGGGTCTCATGGAAGCATTTCTTCAACTGATGACTCCAGCTTGTGCCAAGTTATTCCAAAGATCCAGCCAGTCCAGATCCCCTGTAACTGAATTATCAGATGGTTGTGAGCTGCCATGTAGGTGCTGTGACTCAAACCTGGGTCCTCTGAAGAGCCAGTGTTCTTAGAACCATCTGTCAAGCCCATTATTTTAGTTTGAAAGGGGCTAAATTTTTTATCTCATCTTTACATGTTCCTAGAAAGGATATTTATGAGCTAGGAAAAACAAGTATGAATTTGTTCTAAGTTCTTTATTACAGGTTAAAAATAAAGACTTTATAGTCTGACTTTTAAACTTAGAATATTTTATAAGAAGTTTCTAAAAGTGTTGCTTTATTTAAACCTGACTGATAATGTTTTACATAATATATAACTATGTAGATGGACATTTGAGTAGTAGAGGAAATACTAAACTGAACATGGATAAGAATTCAATATAATGATTGCTAAATAAAATTAGCTTATGCTATCTTGATGTGGTTTCTCAATTGGTTGTTCATTAATAATGCTGTTTAAACAAACCCCTTTTTTAAAGGTACTCATTTATGACAGATTTGGCCAAGATATCATCTCTCCTCTGCTGTCTGTGAAGGAGCTGAGAGACATGGGCATCACTCTGCATCTGTGAGTTTTAACGCTTCTCACACTGGCATGCATTTTCAGATTTATTGAGAAAGATTTCTTTGATCACTTTAAAAGTCAAAATTTTAAGGACTGTTTGCAGAGAAAATTAAAGTTTGGTTATAGCACCTGTGTAACCTTGAGGTTTAAAAATAGTCTCACTTTGAGCTATATTAATTTCAGAATTTAAATATTTGTTTCATTTTCCAGTAGATGTGGTTGATCTTTGAAGAAAACAAACTCATGCTCTTTGGTACTCTTCAATCTCTAAAAGGATTTTGTCTAATTTAAGTATACTTTTAAAAAGTCTAAATTAATTTATCAGTAACGTGAGCATGTTAAGTGACTACATGAAATAGTGGCCTTTCTTTTTGCTGTCTTGGCTCCTAAGCATGTAAGCTCTTTCTGTTACCAGAGAACAGACTGTAGCATACAAAACTAGGTTTGCTGCATACTGGTTGATGACAGAGCTGTGGCCATGCTGTTTGTCTCGTGGCTCATAGTGGCAGTGACAAGTCCAATTGCGATCCAACTCCATACTGGCTTAAGGGAAACAAGATGGACTGCCGGTTTGCAAGTAGAGGAAGCAGAAACATCCTGTCACCAGATGGAAAGACTGTATAGCGGTGGATGATCGCTGACAGCCTGGCCTCTGCCTGAATCAACTTTATCAGAAAATTTAGCCTCTGCAACAGCCTAGGTTAGACCACTTTGAAGGAAGCAGTAACCACTGGCTTCTAGAAATGCAGTTACAGCATGTAGATGGTTGAGCAGAGAACACACAAAGAAAACGGCCTGTGGCTGCCGTCACATACTTCTCATCGTGGGCAGTGACATCTGGACAGATGCAAGGTTACTAGTGCATCACCTTCTTGTTGACTACAGGCATGAATGAAGAGTCTGTATCCAGAGGCTAGCCATATTTTGTATCATAACCATTATAACCAATACATTGCTATGACAAATAGATTTTCTTATGTGAAATGGAGATAACTAAATGAAATTATTCCCCGAATCACCAAGAGAAGACCTGAGCATGTCATATCCGATGATCTCCTGTGCATTCAGTTAGGAAGCAGCAGATTGGTCAAGATAGGGTTGGGGATGGAGCTCCGCTGTAGAATGTGTGCTTAGCAAGTGCAAGTTGCTGCTTTTCATCCACAGCATCATGCAGAAAGAGCAACAGGAGGGTTAAATGTCAGGCAGTAAGAAAGTTCCGTCTACTTTTCATTTCTCAGTGCTGCCTACTCCATGTGTGCTTCACTTCTTACATTCCTTCCACAGCGCCACCTGCTTCCCAGTTTTTCATCCACAACCCTCTCGTGTATTTCTATGAAAGTTGATGTTGACTTTGAATGTATAGTTGTTCTTCCAGGAGGGTGGTGGTAAAGAGAATGTCTGGCCATAGGAAATACTAAAAACCTTAAAAAGGGGCTGGAGAGATGACTTAGTGGTTAGGAGCACTGACTGCTCTTCCAGAGGTCCCGAGTTCAATTTCCCAGCTACTACATGGTGGCTCACAACCATCTGTAATGGGATCGGATGCCCTTTTTTGGTGTGTTTGAAGATAGCTACAGTGTACTTACATATAATAAATAAATCTTTAAAAAATGGGGAAAAATGAAAATAAAAAGAAATAATCCTACAAGTAGGTATTACTAATGTCAACAGTGTGGGTTTTGTTTTGTTTTCCCACTTTCTAAGGTAAAGCCCGGGTTAACTTAGTGACTGATAGCCGTAGGACTGTTAGGAGCACTAGTCACTGAGCTACAGACTTCGAGTTGGAGAACTATTCTTTTACACTGTCGCTTTAAAAGTACCTGAGGGGAGAGATGAGTTGCTGTCGTTCTTTCTGTCTTCCAGCCTATTGCACTCGGACCGAGATCCAATTCCAGATGTCCCTGCAGTGTACTTTGTGATGCCAACCGAAGAAAATATTGACAGACTGTGCCAGGTGATAAGTGGAGTTTATCTGGAACTTAAAATTATCTCATTGTATGAATACCAAGGCAGGCTTTTTCCTTAAAAAAAAAAAAATGCTCATTATGGAGAATCATAAATTCTTTACCAGCTTCCACTTTGAGTTTTGAGACTCTTTTTAGTTTTAGTAGAGTAGATTTCTAATTTTGGCTGGAGAAGTATTATATCAGTAAATACTAAGCCTGGCATAGTGGAGCCTGCCTCTAATCCCAGCACTCAAGGTTGATGCAAGAGGATTATTGTTGAAGACCTTGACTACATGACAAATTTTGAGGCCCGTAGGTGCTGCATTGTTAGAGCATATATCAAAACAACAGTAACAGATTTGAAAATAGCCTAAGAGTGTCTCAGGTAGCCCAGGCTGGCCTTGAACTCACCATGTAGCTGGAGATGACCTTGAGCCTCTGACCGTGCTGTCTCCACCACTGAATGCACTCTCCTATCCACTGTTAAGTTGGATTGTCATTTAATCATTGAGTTGTTGAGCCAGGCGTGGTGGTGCATGCCTTTAATCCCAGCACTTGGGAGGCAGAGGCAGGCGGATTTCTGAGTTCGAGGCCAGCCTGGTCTACAGAGTGAGTTCCAGGACA